>NW_022143615.1:0-58748 GCF_007565055.1 Rhinopithecus roxellana
TATATCTCTTATGTCTATATTTTATAACTATATCGATGATAGTATATTATGGTCTATAATTTATACCTATATCTATTACTCTTATTTCTATATTTTAGATATATACTATTTATCCATTTATGCTATATTTTATACTATAATCTATTAGGTCTATATTTTATACCATTATATTATCTATTATGTCTATAGTTTATTCTTATCTATATGATCTATTACGTCTATATTTATGTATATATCTATAGTATATTATCTCTATAATTATACCCATATCTATTATATTTATTATGTTATATTTTAAACTTAATTATAGATATCTATTTACGTCTCTATATTGTTATACATATTATATCTTTTATGTCTATATTTATATCTATATTATTATGTATCTATATTTTATACGTATATCATATTATATCTTATTGTCTATGTGTTTTGACTGTTATCTATATATCTATTATGTCTATATTTTATACCTATGTCTATTATATCTATTATGTCTAAATATGTACCTATATCTATATGTTATTTTTATACCTATATCTTTGTATCTTGACTATCATATATAATTTTATGCTATAGCCTATTATCTATCTTTATAAATATATCATATCTATATCTATATCACTACTTTATACCTATACATTATCAATATTTTATACCTTATCTATTAAATTATTATATACATATTTGTACCTATATATTATGTCTATTCGTGTATATTTTATACCTATATCTATTTTTCTTTATGCTGTTATTTTTATACCTATATCTTTATGTCTAGTTTTAACATATATCTAATATTATTATGTCATATTTTTTACCTATCCATTATATGTATGTTGTTATGTCTATATTTTATACTATATCTATTATATCCATATATCTAGATTATACCTATATAATTATAGTATATTGATTACAACAGTATCCATTATATCTATTATATGTATATTTCATTACTGTATATATATATCTATTATGTCTCGTATTTATCCTATATCTATTATATCATTATGTCTATATTTTATACCTAATTTCTATTCATATCTTATGTAGTCTATCTTTAGTGCTATATATGATATCTATTATGTCATATGTTACTTTATATTATATCTATAATGTCTATATTTTATACCTATATCTATTTATCTAGATTGTCTGTAGTTTCAATACTATATCTATTATATCTATTATGATTATATATTATAAACCATGTCGCATTTATATCTATTTGTTTATATTTTATACCTATATCTATAATATTATTACATCAATGTTTATAACCTAATTTATCTTAATTTTGTATATCTAATTATGTCTCTATTTTTACCCTTATTTCTATATGTCTATATTTTATACCTATATCTATGATATCTATATGTGTATATTTCTATACCTATATTCTAATTATATCGATATTAAGTCTAATTTTATACCTATATCTATTATATGTTGGTTTATACCATATCTATTATACATTTATGTCTATTTCATACCTATATCTTTATTCTCTTATGTCTGTATTTTATACTATATCTATTATATCTGTTATGTATCAGTTCTATATCTATAGTTATTATCCTATATTATACCTATATCTATTATGTCTAGTATTATATTATTATTCTATATACCTATTATCTATTATATCTATTATATCTTTAATTTATATATATCTATTATGCCTATTATTCTATTCTAGTATACTTTTGTATATATATTATGTCTTTATATTATATGTCTATTATTATATTAGTATAAAATCAGAAATAATAGATTGATAGATATGTTACAAAATAGACATAAGAGATACAATGGATAAGGTATAAATAAGACATAAATAGATTAGGTATAAAATATAGACTAATAGATATAATAGGTATAGTGATATAATATCACACAGTAATAGATGTAGTAGGTATAGGTATAAATATACATAAATAGATTACATAGATATAGATAAATATATAAACTAATAGATATAATAGATATAAGTATAAATATAGATTTAATAGAATAAAGATATAGGTATTGAAATATCGACATTATTAGATCATAGGTATAAAAATATAGATCTAATCGATATAATGATATAGGAATAATATAGACATCATAATAAATATAAGAGAGGTATAATGATGGAGACATAATAGATATAGATATACGTATAAAATATAGGCAAATATGTTATATAGATATAGACAGATATAATAGATATAGGTAAAATAATAGACATAAACTATATTAAGTTATAAAATACAGATATGAATAGTTGATATATAAAATATGGAACAGAGATATAATAGACCGAGGTAAATAAAATATAGCAAAATAGATATAATAGATATTGCTATAAAAATTATACATGAGATATAATAGAGAATGGATAAGATAGGACATAATATATATAATAAATACAGACATAATAGATCTAATAGATTAGGTATAAAAACGTAGACATAATACATTATAATAGAGCAGTTATAAAATATAGAATAAGATTGAGATAAATAGACATAAGAGAAGTAATAGATCGAGTATAAAATATAGACAAATAGATATACATAGTAATTGCTATAAAATATTACAGTAGATATAATAGATATAGGTATAAAAGATAGACTAAATAGAATAAATGATCCAGACTAATAGATCGATCAGATATAGGTATAAAATATAGACATAATAGATAGGATATAGTATAGGTATAAAATATAGAATAATAGTCATAATAGATATACGTATAAAATATAGACAATCAAGACATATTATAAAAATGATATAGTAGATAAAATGATAAGGTACAAAATATAGTCATAGTAGATAATAGATATAGTATTAAAATACAGACATAATAGATATATGGCATAAAATATAGACATTAACAGAGGTAATGGGATATAGGTATAAAATAACTACATATAGACATTAGGTTAAAAATATAGATATTTAGAAAAACTATGTAGTTTGTAAAACATAGACAAACTTAGATATTAATAAATAGAGGTTATAAAATATTTAAGTATAATGGATATAGGTGTAAAATATGGTTTAATAGATATAAGTATAAATATAGATATAATAGATATAGGCATGAAATATAGACATAATAGACATAAAAGATAAATATAAAAAATATGGACATAATACATATAGGTATAATGTATAGACACAATTCATATAATAGATATAGGTATAAAATATAGACATAACAGATAGATATAGGTATAAAATATAGACACAATAGATATGGGTATAAAATATAAACATAATAGATATAATATTTATAGGTATAAAATATAGCCATAAGACATATAATAGATATAGGTATAAAATATACACATAATAGATATAATCGATACAGGTATAAAATGTAGACATAATAGATATAGGCATAAAGTGTAGACATAATAGATATAGGTATAAAATATAGATATAATAGATATAATAGATATAGGTATAAAATATAGACATAATAGATGCAATAGACATAGGTATAAAATATGGACATAATAGATACAGGTATACAATATAGATATAATAGATATAATAGATATAGGTATAAAATATAGACATAAAAGATACAATACATAGATGTATAAAATGTAGACATAATAGATATAATAGATACAGGTATAAAATATAGACATAATAGATATAATTGATGTAGTTATAAAATATAGACATAATAGATAAAGGTATCCAGTATAGATATAATAGTTACAATAGACATAGGTATGAAATATAGATGTAATAGATACAATAGATATAGGTATAACATATAGACATAATAGATATAATAGATATAGGAATAAAATATAGACATAATAGATATAATAGATATAGGTATAATATATAGACATAATAGATATGAAGGATATAAGTATAAAATACAGACATAATAGATATAATAGATATAGGTATAACATATAGACAGAATACATATAGGTATAAAATATAGACATAATTGACATAGATATATTTATAAAATAAAGATATAATAGATATAGGTATAAAAAATAGATATAATAAATAAAATAGATATAGTTATAAAATATAGACCTAATAGATATAATAGATATAGGTATACAATATAGACATAATAGATATCATAGATATAGGTATAAAATATAGACATAATAGATATAATAGATATAGGTATTAAATATAGACATAATAGATATAATATAAAAAGGTAAAAAATATAGACATAATAGATGTAATAAATATAGGAATAAAATATAGACATAAGAGATATAAGAGATATAGGTATAAAATATAGACATAATAGATATAGGTTTAAAATACAGACATAATAGATATAATAGATATAGGTATAAATATACACATAATAGATATAATAGATACAGTTATAAAATGTAGACATAATAGATATAATAGATATAGGGATAAAATATAGACATAAAATATATAATACACATGGTATAAAACATAGACATCATCGATATAACAGATATAGGTTTGAAATATAGACATAATAGATATAGGTATAAAATACAGACATAATAGATATACTATTTATAGGTATAAAATATAGACATAATAGTAATAATAGATATAGGTATAAAATATAGACATAATATATATAATATATATAAGTATAAAATATAGACTTAATAGATATAATAGATATACGTATAAAATGTAGACATAATAGATATAAGAGATAAAGTTATAAAATACAGACATAATAGTTATAATAGATATAGGTATAAAATATAGATATAATAGATACAAAAAATATACGTATAAAATATAGACATAATAGATATAATAGATATAGGTATAAAATGTAGACATAATAGATATAATAGATATAGGTATTAAACAAAGTCATAATAGATATTCGTATAAAATACAGACATAATAGATGTCGGAATAAAATATAGACATAATAGATATACCTATAAAATATAGACATAAGCGTTATAATAGATATAGGTATAAAATATAGCCATAATAGATATAATAGATATAGGTATAAAATATAGACATAATAGATATAGTTATAAAATATAGACATAATAGATATAGATATAGGTATGAAATACAGACTTAATAGATATTACAGATATAGGTATAAAATATAGACAAAATAGATGTAATAGACATAGGTATAAAATATAGACATAACAGATATAATAGACAGGGGTATAAAATATAGATATAATAGATATAGTTATAAAATATCGATATAATAGATATAATAGATATACCTATAAAATATAGTTATAATAGATATAGGTATAAAATATAGACATAATAGATATAATAGATATAGGTATAAAAGACATAATAGAGAGAGTATAAAATGTAGATATAATAAATACAGGTATCAAATATACACATAATGGACATAACAGATATAGGTATAAAATATAGACATAATAGATACAATACATAGATGTATAAAATGTAGACATAATAGATAAAATCAGTATACGTATAAAATATAGATATAATAGACACAGGTATAAAATGTGAACATAACAGGTATAATAGGCGTTCGTATAAAATAGAGACATAATAGATATAGATATAAAATATCGATATAATAGTTATAATAGATACAGGTATAAAATATAGACATAATAGATATAATAAATATTGGTATGAAATATAGACATAATAGATATAACTGATATAGTTAAAATATAGACATAATATATATATTAGATATAGGTATAAAATATAGACATAAAAGATATTATAGATACAGGTATAAAATATAGACATAATATATATAAGAGGTATAAAATATAGAAATAATAGATACAGGTATAAAATATTGTTATAATGGATATAATAGATATAGGTATAAAATACAGACATAAGAGATATACTATTTATAAGTATAAAATATAGACATTATAGGTATAATAGATATAGGTATAAAATATAGACATAATACATATAATAGATACCGGAATAAAATATAGATATAATAGATATACCTATAAAATATAAACATAAAAGGTAGAAAAGATATAGATATAAAAATATACATAATATATATAATACATATACGAATAAAATATATAGTAGATATAAAAGATATAGATATAAAATATTGACATAATAGATATGGGTATAAAATATACACATAATAGACATAATAGATATAGTTATAAAATATAGGCATAATAGATATAATAGATAGATGTATTAAATGTAGACATAATAGATATAATAAGAATAGGTATAAAATATAGACATAATAGATATAATAGACATAGATATAAAATATAGACATAATAGATATAATAGATATACGTAGAAAATATAGACATAGTAGATATAATAGATAGAGGTATAAAATATAGACATAATAGATATAATCGATATAGGTATAAAATATAGACATAATAGACATAGGTTTAAAATATAGACAAAATAGATATAATAGATATAGGTATAAAATATAGGCATAATAGATATAATAGATAGATGTAAAAAATGTAGACATAATGGATATAATAAGAATAGGTATAAAATATAGACATAATAGATATAATCGATATAGGTATAAAATATAGACATAATAGACATAGGTTGAAAATATAGACAAAATAGATATAATAGATACAGGTATAAAGTATAGACATAATAGATATAGTTATAAAATATAAACATAAAAATATAATAGATGTAGGTATAAAATATAGACATAATAGATATAATAGATATAGGTATAAAACATAGACATAATAGATATAGTAGATACAGGTATAAAATATAGACATAATAGATATAATAGATATAGGTATAAAATATAGATATAATAGATATGATATATATAGGTATTAAATATAGATATAATAGATATAATAGATATAGGTATAAAATGTAGACATAAGAGATATAATAGATATAGGTATAAAATATAGACATAATAGATATAATCGATATAGGTATAAAATATATACACAATCGGTATAGGTATAATATATGGACACAATAGATATAATAGATATAGGTATAAAATATACACATAATAGATATAATCGATGTAGGTATCCAAGATAGACATAATAGATATAATAGATCGAGGTATAAAATACAGACAAAATAGACACAGGTATAAAATATAGACATAAGAGATATAATTGATATAGTTATAAAATATAGGCATAAGGCCGGGCGCGGTGACTCAAGCCTGTATTCCCAGCACTTTGTGAGGCCAAAACGGGCTAATCACGAGGTCAGGAGATCGAGACCCTCCTGGCTAACTCCGTGAAACCTTATCTTTACAAAAAAAACAAAAAAATAGCCGAGCGAGGTGGCAGGCGCCTGTAGTCCCAGCTACTCGGGAGCCTGAGGCAGGAATAGCTTAAACCCGGGAGGCGGAGCTTGCAGTGAGCTGAGATACGGCCACTGCACTCCACCTTGGGCGACAGAGCGAGACTCTGTCTCAAAAAATAAAAAATAAAAACATAAAATAAAATATAGGCATAAGAGTTAAAATAGATATAGGTATAAAATATAGAGATAATAGATATAGGCATGAACTATAGACATAATAGATATCATAGATATAGGTATAAAATATAGACATAATATCTATAGGTATAAAATATAGACATAATAGATATAATATACATAGGGATAAAATATAGACATAATAGATGTAATAGACATAAGTATAAAATATAGACATAATAGATATAATAGATACAGGTATAAAATATAGACATAATACATATAGGTACAAAATATAGACATAAGAGATATAATAGATATGGTATAAAATGTAGACATAATGGATATCATAGATATAGGTATAAAATATAGACATAATAGATATAATAGATATACGTATATAATGTAGACAAAATAGATATAATAGATATAGGTATAAAATATAGACAGAATAGATATAATAGATATACGTATAAAATATAGTCATAAATGGTATAAAAATATAGGTATGAAATATAGACATAATAGATATAGGTATGAAATATACACATAATAGATATAATAGATATATGTATAAGATATAGACATAATATATATAATAGATATAGGTATAAAATATAGATATAATAGATATAGCTATAAAATACAGACATCATAGATATAGTAGATATAGGAATAAAATACAGACATAATTGAAATAGGTATAAAATATAGACATAATACATAATAGATATAGGTATAAAATATAAACATAATAGATGTAATATACATACGTATAAAATAGAGGCATAATAGATATAATAGTTATAGGTATAAAATATAGACATAATAGATATAATAGATATAGGTATAAAATATAGATATACTAGAAATAATACATATAGGTATAAAATACAGACATAATAGGTATAGGTATCAAATATAGACATAATAGAAAAAATAGATATCGGTATACAATACAGACATAATGGATATCATAGATATAGGTATAAAATATACACATAATAGATACAATAGATAAAGGTATTAAATATAGAGATAATAGATATAGATATAAAATATAGACATCAGAGGTATAACAGATAAAGGCATAAAATATAGACAGATATAATCGATATAGGTATAAAATATAGACATAAAAAATATAGGTATAAACTATCAACATAATAGATATAATAGATATACGTAAAAAATATAGACATAAGAGATATAATAGATATAGGTATAAAATATAGACAAAATAAATAGAATCGATACAGGTATAAAATACAGACATAATAGATATAGTCATAAAGTATAGACATAATAGATATAATAGGTATCGGTATAAATTATAGACATAATACATACCAAAATATAGGTATAAAATATAGACATAATAGATATAATAGATATAGGAAATAAAATATAGACATAATAGATATGTGTATGAAAAATAGACATAATATATATAACAGATATAGGTAAAACATATAGACATAATAGATATCATAGATGGAGGTATAAAATATATACATAATAGATAAAATAGATATAGGTATAAAATATAGACATAATAGATATAATTGATATGGGTATAAAACAGATATAATAGATATAACAGATATACTTATAAAATATACACATATTATATATGATAGATATAGGTAAAATATAGACATAATAGATATATGTATAAAATATAATCATAATAGATATAATAAATATAGTAATAAAATATAGACATAATACACATAATAGATAAAGGTATAAAATATAGACATAATAGATATAATAGATAGAGGTGTAAAATATAGACATAATAGATATAAGAGATAGAGGTATAAAATATAGACATAATAGATATAATAGATATAGGTATAAAATATAGATATAATAGAAATAATAAATATAGGTATAAAATACAGAAATAATAGGTATATGTATCAAATATAGACATAATAGATATAATAGATATAGGTATACAATACAGACATAATGGATATCATAGATATAGTTATAAAATATACACATAATAGATGTAATAGATATAGGTATTAAATATACAGATAATAGATATAGATATAAAATATAGACATCAGAGGTATAATAGATGAAGGTATAAAATATAGACATAATAGATATAATCGATATAGGTATAAAATATAGACATAAGAGATATAGGTATAAACTATAAACATAATAGATATAATAGATATAGGTAAAAAATATAGACATAAGAGATATAATAGATATAGGTATAAAATATAGACAAAATAAATATAATCGATACAGGCATAAAATATAGACATAATAGATATAGTTATAAAGTATAGACATAATAGATATAATAGATATCGGTATAAATTATAGACATAATACATACAAAAATATAGGTATAAAATATAGACATAATAGATATAATAGATATAGGTATAAAATATAGACATAATAGATATGGGTATGAAACATAGACATAATATATATAATAAATATAGGTAAAACATATAGACGTAATAAATATCATAGATGGAGGTATAAAATATATACATGATAGATAAAATAGATATAGGTATAAAATATAGACTTAATAGATATACTAGATATGGGTATAAAATATAGATATAATAGATATAACAGATACAGTTACAAAATATACACATAATATATATGATAGATATAGGTAAAATATAGACATAATAGATATATGTATAAAATATAATCATAATAGATATAATAAATATAGTTATAAAATATGGACATAATACACATAACAGATAGAGGTATAAAATATAGACATAATAGATATAATAGATAGAGGTGTACAATATAGACATAATAGATATAAGAGATAGAGGTATAAAATATAGACATGATAGATATAATAGGTATAGGTGTAAAATATAGACATAATAGATATAATAGATACAGGTATAAAACATAGACATAATAGGTATTGTAGATATAGGTATAAAATATAGACATAATAGATACGTTAGATATAGGTATCAAATATAGACATAATCGATATAGGTATCAAATATAGATATAATAGGTATAATAGATATAAGTATAAAATATACATATAGTAGATAAAATAGATAGAGGTATAAATATAGATATAATAGAAATAGGTATAAAATATAGATATAATGGATATAATAGACATAGGTATAAAATATGGACATCACACATATAATAGAGATATAAAATATAGACAAAATAGATATAATAGATAGAGGTATAAAATATAGACATCATAGATATAATAGATAGAGGTTTAAAATATAGACATAATAGATATAATTGATAGAGGTACAAATTATAAACATAATAGATATAATAGATAGAGTTATAAAATATAGTCATAATAGGTATAATAGATATGCGTATAAAATGTAGAGCTAATAGACATAATAGATATAGGTATAAAACATAGACATAGTAGATATAACAGATATAAGTATAAAATATAGACACCATAGATATATTAGATATAGGTATAAAATGTAGACATAAAAGATGTAATAGATATAGGTATAAAATATAAACATAATAGATACAATAGACATAGGTATAAAATATAGATAGAATAGATATAATAGATATAGGATTAAAATATAGACACAATAGATATAATAGACAGAGGTATGAAATATCGAAAGAATATATATAATAGATATAACTATAAATTATGCACATTATAGATATAATAGATAGAGGTATAAAATAAAAACAAAATAGATATAATAGAAAGATGTATAAAATATAGACATAATAGATATAATAGAGGTAAAAAATATAGACATAATAGATACAATAGATAGAGTTATAAAATATAGACATAATAGATATAATAGATAGAGGGAAAAAATATAAACATAATAGTTATAATAGATGGAGATATAAAATATAGACATAGTAGATATAATCCATATAGGTATTAAATATAGACATAATAAATATAATAGATATGGTAACTAACTAGAGACATAATATATATAATATATAGATATAAAATATAGACATAACAGATATAATGGATATACGTATAGAATATAAACATAATAGATATAATAGATATAGATATAATATATAGACATAACAGATATAATAGATATACGTATGAAATATAGACATAATAGATATAATAGATATAGATATAAAATACAGACAAAATAGATATAGGTACACAATAGAGACATAATAAATGTAATAGATATAGGTATAAAAAATAAACATAATAGACATAATAGATATAGGAATAAAATATAGACATAATAGACATAATAGATAAAGGTATAAAATATGGAAATAATAGATATAATAGACATACGTATAAAATATACACATAATAGATATAGATAGATATAGGTATAAAATATATACACAATAGATATAATAGATAGAGGTATTAAATATACATATAATAAATATGGGTATAAAATATAGATATAATAGATATAATAGATACGTAAAAAATATAGATGTGATAGATATCGGTATAAAAAAAGATATAATATATATATTTATAACATATAGATATAATGGATATAACAGATGTAGGTATAAAATATAGACATAATAGATATAATAGATATAGTTAAAAAATATAGACATAATAGAAATAATAGATACGGGTATAAAATATAGATATAAGAGATATACGTATAAAATACAGAAAAAATAGATATAATAGATAAAGGTATAAAATATAGACATAAAATATATAATAGATATAGACATAATAGATATAATAGGTATATTTATAAAATATAAACATAATAGATATATTAGATATAGGTATACAATATAGACATAATAGATATAATAGTTATAAAATCTAGACATAATAGATATAATAGATATAGGTATAAAATATAGACATAATAGATATAGGTATAAAATATAGAAATAATAGATATAATAGATAAAGGTGTAAAATGTAGACATTATAGATATAGGTATACAATATAGTAATAATAGATATAGGTATAAAATATAGAAATAATATATATAATAGATATAGTTATAAAATAAAGACATAATAGATATAGGAATAAAATACAGACATCATTGATAAAGGTATAAAATATAGACATAATAGATATACCTATAAAATATAGACATAACATTTAAAATAGATATAGGTATAAAATATAGACATAATAGATACAATAAATATAGATATAAAATATAGCCGTAAGAGATAAAATAGATATAGGTATAAAATATAGACATAATAGATATACGTATAAAATATCACATAATAGATATTGTAGATACAGGTATGAAAAACAGACATAATAGATATAATAGATATCGTTATAAAATATACACATAAAAGATATAATAGATAGGGGTATAAAATATAGATAAAATAGATATAGGTATGAAATATCGATATAAAAGATATAATGGATATACGTATAAAATACAGATGTAAAAGATATATGTATAATATATAAATACAATAGATATACGTATAAAATATAGATATAATAAATATAATTATAACATATCAATATAATAGATATAATAGATAAAGTTATAAAACATAGATATAAGAGATATAATAGATATAGGTATAAAATATAGCCATAATAGATATAATAGATATAGCTATAAAATATAGACATAATAGATATAGGTATAAAATATAGACAAAATAGATATAGGTATAAAATATAGACATAGATATAATAGATATAGGTATAAAATATAGATATAATAGATATAAATAAAAAAATATAAATATAATAGATATAATTGATATAGTTAAAAAACATGGATATAATGTATGTTGGTATAAAATATGGTTATAATAGATACAGGTGTAAAATATGGATATAATAGATATAGGTATAAAATATAGACATAATAGCTATAACAGATATAGTTATAAAATAGAGACATAATAGATATAGATATGAAATATAGACATAGTATATATAATAGATATAGATATAAAATATAGACATAATATATAGGGATGAAATATAGACATAAAAGATATAATAGATAAAGGTATAAATATAGACATAATAGATATAATAGATAATGATATAAAATATAGACATAATAGATATAATAGATACAGGTGTAAAATATAGACATAATAGATATAATAGATAGAGGTGTAAAATATAGACATAATAGATATAATAGGTAGAGGTATAAAATATAGACATAATAGATATAATAGATATAGGTGTAAAATATAGACATAATAGATATAATAGATACAGGTATAAAATATAGACATAATAGATATAATAGATATAGGAATAAAATATATACATAAAAGATATAATAAATATAAGTATAATCTATAGATATAATAGATATAATGTATATAGGTATCACATATAGATATAATAGATATAGGTATAAAATACAGATATAGTGGTTATAAAAAATTTAGGTATGAAATATAGACATAACAGATATAACAGATATAGGTATAAATATAGACATAATAGATATAATAGATAACGATATAAAATATAGACATAATAGATATAATGGATATTGGTATAAAATGTAGACATAATAGATATAGGTATAAATTATAGACATGATAGATATAATAGATATAGGTATAAAATATAGACATAATGCATACAATAGATATACGTATAAAATATGGACATAATAGATATAATAGTTATAGGTATAAAATATAGACATAATAGATATAACAAATATAGGTATAAAATAGAGACATAATAGATTTTATAGATACAGGTATAAAATATAGACTTAATGGATATAATAGACATAGGTATAGAATATAGACATAATATATATAATAGATATAGGTACAAAATATAGACATAATAGATATAATAGATAAAGGTATAAAATATAGATATAATAGATATAATAGATATACGTATAAAATATACATATAATTGATATAGTTTTAAAATATGGATATAATAGGTATAATAGATATAGGTGTAAAACAGAGATATAATAGAAATAATTATAAAATATCAATCTATTTGATATAATAGATATAGGTATTAAATATAGATATAAGAAATATAGGTATAAAATATAATAGATATAGGTATAAAATATAGACATAATAGATAAAATAGATACAGGTATAAAATACAGACATAATAGATATGGGTATAAAATATACACTTAATAGATATAAGAGATATAGGTATAAAATATAGATATAATAAATATAAGAGAGGTATAAAATATAGACATAATACATATAATAGATATAGTTATAAAATATAGACAAAATAGATATAATAGATATAGTAGATATAGGTATAAAATATAGATATAATAGATATAGGTATAAAATATAGACATAATAGATACAATAGATATAGGTATTAAATATAGACATAATAGATATAGATATAAAATATAGACATAATAGATATACGGATAAAATATAGACATAATTGATATAGGTATAATGTATAGACATAATAGATATAATAAATATAGGTATAAAATATAGAGTTAATAGATAAAGGTATACAATATAGACATAATAGATTTAACATATATAGGTATAAAATATAGACATAATAGACATAAGAGATATAGATATAAATATATAGACATAATAGATATAATAGATATAGGTATAAAATATAGGCATAATAGATATAATAGAGGTATAAAATATAGACATAATAGATATAATAGAGGGATAAATAATAGACATAATAGATATAATAGATATAGGTATAAAATACAGACATAATAGATATAATAGATATACGTATAAAATATAGACATAATAGATATATTAGATTTAGGTATAAAATGTAGACGTAATAGATATAGCTATAAAATATAGATATAATAAATATAATAGATGTAGGTTTGAAATAGGGACATAATAGATATAATAGATATAGGTATAAAATAGACACATAACAGATATAATAAATATACGTATAAAATAAAGACATAATGATATAATAAATATAGATATAAAATATAGACAAAATAGATATACGTACACAATATAGACATAATATATAGAATAGATTTAGGTATAAAATTTACAATAATAGATATAATTGATACAGGTATATAATATAGACATAATAGACATAATAGATATAGGTATAAAATATAGACATAAAAGATATAATAGATACAGGTATAAAATATAGACATAAGAGATATAATTGATATATGTATAAAACATAGACATAAGAGATATAATATATATGGGTATAAAATACAGACATTACACATATGATAAATATAAGTATAAAATATAGATATAATAGTTATAATAGATATAGGTATAAAATATAGACATAATAGATACAGGTATAAAATATAGACATAATAGATATAGGTAAAAAATATAGACATAATAGATATAATATAGGTATAAATTATAGACATAATAGCTATAACAGATATAGTTATAAAATATAGACATAATGGTTATAATAGATATAGGTATAAAATATAGACATAATAGATATAGGTACAATATTTAGAAATAATAGATATAATAGATAGGTAAAAAATATAGATATAATAGATATAATTATAAAATATAGACATTATAGATATAAAAGATACAGGTATAAAATATAGACATTATAGATATAGGCATGAAATATTGACATAATAGATATCATTGATAGGTATAAAATATAGACATAAAAGATATAATAGATATGGGTATAAAATAAAGACATAATAGATACAGGTATAAAATACAGACATAATAGATATAGGTAAAAAATATAGACATAATAGATATAGGTATAAAGTATAGACATCATAGATATAATAGATATAGCTATGAAATACAGACATAATAGTTATTACAGATATAGGTATAAAATATAGACAAAATAGATGTTATAGACAAAGGTATAAAATATAGACAAAATAGATATAATAGATATGGGTACAAAATATAGACACAAAAGATATAATAAATGGGGTATAAAATATATATAAATAGATATAGGTATAAAATATCGATATAATAGATATAATAGATATATGTATAAAAAATAGATATAATAGATACAGGTATAAAATATAGACAACAGATATAATAGATAAAGGTATAAAATATAGATATAATAGTTATAATTATAGAATATAAATATAATAGACATAGTATATAAAGTTATAAAATATAGATATAATAGATAACGGTATAAAATATAGTTATAATAGATATAGGAATAAAATATAGACATAATAGATATAATCGATACAGGTATAAAATATAGACATAATACATATAATAGAAACAGGTACAAAATATAGATATAATAGATATAATAGATATATGTATAAAAAATAGAAATAATAGATACAGGTATAAAATATAGACAATAGATATAATAGATATAGGTATAAATTATAGATATTATAGATGTAATGATATAATATAAATACAATACATATAATAGATATAGGTAAAAAATAAATGTATAATGGATATAGGTATAAAATATGGTTATAATAGATATAAGTATAAAATATAGATAAAATAGATATAACAGATATAGTCATAAAATATAGACATAATAATATGATAGATATATGTATAAAACATAGATATAATAGATATAATGGATATAGCTATCAAACACAGATATAATAGATATAGGTATAAAATATAGATATAGTGGATATAATGGATACAGGCATAAAATATAGTCATAATAGATGTAATAGATATAGGTGTAACATACAGACATAATATATAGTTATAAAATATAGACATAATACTTATAATAGATATACGTATAAAATATAGACAAAATAGATATAGGTATAAAATATAGACAAAAAAGATATAGTAGATATAGGTATAAAATATAGACATAATAGATATAGGTCAGAAATAGAGACATAATACATATAATGGATATAGTTATAAAATTTAGAAGTAATAGATATTATAGATATAGGTATAAAATATAAACATAATAGATATAATAGATACACGTGTAAAATATAGACAGAATAGATATAATGGATATAGGTGTAAAATACAGACAGAATAGATATTGGTATAAAATATAGACATAATAGATATAATAGATATAGGTGTAAAATACAGACATAATAGATAAAGGTATGAAATACAGACATAATAGATATAATAGATATAGGTATAAAATATAGACATATAGATATGATATATATAGGTATAAAATATAGACATAATAGATATGATAGATATAGGTATAAGATATAGACATAACAGATATAACAGATATAGGTATAAAATATAGACATAATAGATATAATAGATATGGGTAAAAAACATAGATATAATAGATATAATAGATACAGGTATAAAATATAGATATAATAGACATAGGTATAAAATATAGATATAATAGATATAATAGATCGACATAATAGATATAATAGATATAGGTATAAAATATAGATATAAGAGATATAATAGTTATCGGTATAAAATATAGACATAATAGATATAATAGATATAGGTATAAAATATAGTCAGAAGAGATATAATGGATATAGGTATAAAATATAGACATAATAGATATTATATATATGGGTATAAAATATAGATGTAATACATATGATATATATAGGTATAAAATATAGACATAATAGACATAATAGATATAGGTATAAAATATAGACATAAGAGATATAGGAAAAAAATATAGACATAATAGATATAATAGATATAGGTATAAAATATAGACATAATAGATATAGGTATAAAATATAGACAGAATAGATACAACAGATATAGTTATACCATATAGAGGTAATAGTTATAATAGATATAGGTATAAAATATAGACATAGTAGGTATAGATGTAAAATAAAAACATAAAAGATATAATAGATATAGGTGTAAAATATAGACATAGAAGATATAATAGATAAAGGTATAAAATGGAGACATAATAGAGATAGGTGTAAAATATAGACATAATAGATATAATAGATATAGGTAAAAAATACAGACAGAATAGATATAATAGACATAGTCATAAAATATAGACAAAATTGATATAATAGATACAGGTGTAAAATATAGATATAATTGATATAGGTATAAAATATAGACATAATAGATATAATAGATACAGGGATGAAATATAGACATCATACATATAATAGAAACAGGTACAAAATATAGATATAATAGATATAGGTATAAAATATAGATATAATAGATATAATAGATATATGTATAAAAAAAGATATAATAGATACAGGTATAAAATATAGACAATAGATATAATAGATATAGGTGTAAAATATAGATATAATAGATATAATTATATAATATAAATATAATAGATATAATAGATATAGCTAAAAAATATAGATATAATGGATATAGTTATAAAATATGGTTATAATAGATATAAGTAAAAAATATAGATATAATAGATATAACAGATATAGTCATAAAATATAGACATAATAAATATGATAGATAAATGTATAAAACATAGATATAATAGATATAATGGATGTAGGTATCAAACATAGATATAATAGATATAGGTATAAAATATAGATATAGTGGATATAATAGATACAGGCATAAAATATAGACATAATAGATATAATAGATATAGGTGTAAAATATAGACATAATATATAGTTATAAAATATAGACATAATAGTTATAATAGATATAGGTATAAAATATAGACATAATAGATAAGGGTATAATATTTAGACATAATAGATATAATAGATATAGATATAAAATATAGACATAAAAGATAAAATAGATATAGGTATAAAATATACACATAACAGATATAATAGATACAGGTATAAAATATAGACATAATAGATATAGGTATAAAATATAAACATAATAGATATAATAGATATGGGTATAAAATAGAGACATAATAGATACAGTAGATATAGGTATGAATTACAGACATAATAGATATAATAGATATACGTATAAAATATAGACATAATAGATATGATATAGATAGGTATAAAATATAGACATAATAAATATGATAGATATAGGTATAAAATATAGACATAATAGATATAATAGAGATAGGTATAAAATATCGAGAGAATATATATAATAGATATAGGTATAAATTATGCACATAATAGATATAATAGATAAGGGTATGAAATAAAAACAAAATAGATATAATAGATAGAGGTATAAAATATAGACATAATAGATATAATAGAGGTAAAAAATATATACATAATAGATACAATAGATAGAGATATAAAATATAGACATAATAGATATAATAGGTATAATAGATAGAAGTTTAAAATATAGACATAATAGATATAGTAGATTTTGACATAAAATATAGACATTATCGATATAATAGAGGTAAAAAATATAGACATCATAGATATAATAGAGATATGAAATACAGACGTTATAATTATAATAGAGGAATAAAATATAGACATAATAGATATAATAGAGGTATAAATATAGACATAATAGATATAATAGATAGAGGCATATTATATAGACATAATAGTTATTATAGAGTTATAAAATACAGACATCATAGATATAAACACAATAGATGTAACAGATATCGGTATAAAATATAGCCATAATAGATATAATACACATAATTACACAATATAGACATAATTGATATAACATATATAGGTCTAAAATATAGACCTAATAGATATAACATATATAAGTATAAAACATAGATAAAATAGATGTAATAGATATAGGTATAATAATATAGATATAGATATAAAATGTAGATATAATAGATATAATATAGATATAAAATATAGACATAATAGATGTAATAGATATAGGTATAAAATATAGACATAATAGATATAATCGATATAGGTGTAAAACATACACATAAGAGATATAATAGTTATAAGTATAAAATATAGACATAATAGATATAATAGATATACCTATAAAATATTAACATAATAGATATAATAGATATAGGTATAAAATATGGACAAAATCGATATAATAGATATACGTATAAAATATACACATAATAGATATAGACAGAAATAGGTATAAAATATATACATAACAGACATAACAGATATAGGTATAAAATATAGACATAAAAGATATAATAGATACAGGTATAAAATATAGACATAATAGATATAATAGATATAGTTATAAAATATAGACATAATAGATATAATAGATATAGGTATAAAATATAGACATAATAGATATAGTAGATACAGGTATAAAATATAGACATAATAGATGTAGGTATAAAATATAGACATTATAGATATAATAGATATAGGTATAAAATATAGACATAATAGGTACAGGTATAAAATATAAACATCGTAGATATAATAGATATAGGTATAAAATATAGACATAATAGATATAATAGATATAGGTATGAAATATAGACATAATAGATATAATAGAGAGAGGTATAAAATATAGACATAATTGATATAGGTATAAAATATAGACATAATTGATATAACATATATAATTGTAAAATATAGACATAACAGTTATAATAGATATAGGTATAAAATATAGATACAACAGTTATAATAGATATCCGTATAAAATATAGATACAATAGATATCGGTATAAAATATAGACATAATAGATATAACAGATATCGGTATAAAATATAGACTTAATAGATATATGTATAAAATATAGACCTAATAGATATAATAGATATAGATATAAAATATAGACAGATATAGGTATAATATATAGACATAATAGATAAAATGGATACAGGTAAAAAATATAGACATAATACACATAATAGATATAGGTATAAAATATAGACATAATAGATATAGATATAGGTATAAACTATAGAAATAATAGATATAGGTATATAATATAGACATAATAGATATAATAGATATAGGTATGAAATACAGACATAATAGATATGATAGATATAGGTATTAACTATAGACATAATAGGTTTAATACATATAGATATAATAGATATAGGTATAAAATATAGACATAATAGATGTAGGTATAAAATATAGATATAACAGATATAATAGTGGAATAAAATATAGGCATAATAGATATAACACATATAGGTATAAAATATACACATATTAGGTATAATAGATATAGGTATAAAATATACACATAATAGATATAATACATATACCTATAAAATATACACATAGTTGATATAATAGATACACGTATAAAATATAGACATAATAGATATAATAGATATAGGTATACAATACCGACATAATAGATATAATAGATATAGGTATAAAATAAACACATAATAGACATAAAAGATATATTTATAAAATATAGACATAATAGATTTAAAAGATATAGGTATAAAATATAGACATATTAGATATAATAATTATACGTATAAAATATAGACATAATAGATATAATAGATATAGGTATAAAATATACACATAATAGATATGGATATAAAATATAGACAAAATAGATTTAATAGATATAGGTATAAAATACAGACATAATAGACATAATAGATATAGGTATAAAATATAGACATAAAGATATAATAGATATACGTATAAAGTATACAAAGAATAGATATAACAGATATAGGTGTAAAATATAGACATAATAGATATAGATATAAAATATAGACAAAATATATATAATGGATATAGATATAAAATATAGACATAAGAGATATAGGTATAAAATAGAGACATAATAGATATAATAGATGTAGTTATAAAATATAGACATAATAGATATAATAGATATAAGTATAAAATATAGACATAATAGAAATAACATATATAGGTATAAAGTATTGACAGAATAGATATAATAGATATAGGTATAAAATATAGACATAATAGATATGATAGATATACGTATAAAATATGGACATCATAGTTATAATAGATATAGGTATAAAATATAGATATAATAGATATAGGTATAAAATATAGATATAAAGATATAATAGATATAGGTATAAAATATAGATATAATATATATAGGTATAAAATATGGATAAAATTGATATAATAGATATAGTTATAAAAAATAGACATAATAAATATAGGGATAAAATATAGACATAATAGATACAATAGATTTAGGTATAAAATATACAAATAATAGATATAATAGATATAGGTTTAAAATATACACCTAATAGATATAATAGATATATGTATAAAATAAATATATAATAGATATAGGTATAAAATATAGACAGAATAGATATAACAGATATAGTTATACAATATACAGATAATACTCATAATAGATATAGGTATAAAATCTGGACATAATAGGTATAGGTATAAAATACAGACATAATAGATATAGGTATAAAATACAGACATAATAGATGTAATAGATATAGGTAATCAATATAGACATAATAGATATAATAGATATAGGTATAAAATATACATATAATAAATATAGGTATAAAATATGGACATAATAGACATAGGTATAAATATAGACATAATAGATATAATAGATATAGGTATAAAATATACATATAATAAATATAGGTATAAAATACAGACATAATAGGTATAATAGATATAGGTATAAAATATAGACATAATAGATATAATAGATACACGTTTGAAATATAGTCATAATAGATATAATAGATATAGGTATAAAATATAGACATAATATATATAATAGATACACGTATAAAATATAGACATAATAGATATAATAGATATAGGTATAAAATATAGACATAATAGATACAATAGATATACATATAAAACCTAGACATAGTAGGTATAATAGATATAGGTGAAAAATATGGACATAATAGATAAAAGAGAGGGATAAAATTGAGACATAATAGATATAATAGACATAGGTATAAAATATAGACATAATAGATATAATAGATATAGGTATAAAATATACACATAATAGGTATAGGTATAAAATATGGACATAATAGATAAAATAAAGGTATAAAATATAGACATAATAGATATAATAGATATAGGTAGAAAATATAGACATAATTGATATAGGTATAAAATATAGATATAATTGATATAATAGATATAGGTATAAAATATAGACATAATAGATATAATAGGTATAGGTGTAAAATATAGAGAGTGGATATAATAGATGTAGGTATAAAATATAGACATAATGGATATAATAGATATAGGTATAAAATATAGACGTAATAGATATAATAGATATAGGTATAAAATATAGACATAATAGATACAGGTATAAAATACAGACATAATAGATGTAATAGATATAGGTATTAAATATAGACATAATAGATATAATAGATATACGTATAAAATGTAGACATAATATATATAATAGATATAGGTATACAAGGTAGACATAATAGACATAGTAGACATAGGTGTAAAATATAGACATAACAGATATATTAGATATACGTATAACATATAAACATGATAGTTGTAATAGATATAGTCATAAAATATAGACATAATAGATATAATAGATATACGTATAAATTATAGACATAATAGATACAATAGATATGGTTACAAAATATAGACAGATATAGGTATGAAACATAGACATAATAGATATAATAGATATAGTTATAAAATATGGACATAATAGACGTAGTAACAAAATATAGACATAATAGATATGGGTATGAAATATAGACATAATATATATAACAGATATAGGTAAAAAATAGAGACATAATAGATATAATAGATGTTGGTATAAAATATATACATAATAGATATAATAGATATAGGTATAACATATAGACATAATAGATATAAAAGATATAGGCATAAAATATAGACATAATGGATACAATAAATACAGGTATAAAATATAGCCATAACAGATATAATTGAAATAGGTATAAAATAGAGATATAATAAATATAGGTATAAAATATAGATGTAATAGATATAAAAGACATAGGAATAAAATATAGATATAATAGATATAATAGGTATAGGTATAAAATATAGATATAACAGATATAGATATAAAATACAGATATAATAGATATACGTATAAAATATAGATATAATATAGGTATAAAATACAGATATAAGAGATGTAATATGTATAGGTGCAAAATATAGACATCATAGATATAGGTATTAAATTTAGTCATAATGGATATAATAGATATAGGTATAAAATATAGACATAATAGATATAATAGATATAGGTATAAAAAATAGACATAATAGATATAATAGATATAGGTATAAAATATACACATTATAGATATAATAGATATAAGTATAAAATATAGACTTAATAGATATAATCGATATAGGTATACAATATAGACATAATAGATGTAGGTATAAAATATAGACATAATAGATATAATAGATATACGTATAAAATGTAGACATAATAGCTATAGGTATAAAATATAGACATAATAGATATAGTAGATACAGGTATGAAATATAGACCTGAAAGATATAATAGATATAGGTATAAAATGTAGACATAATACATATAATAGAGAGAGGTAGAGAATATAGTCATAATAGATATAGGCATAAAATATAGACATAATAGATACAACATATATAGTTCTAAAATATAGACATAATAGTTACAATACATATAGGTATAAAATATAGACATAATAGTTATAGGTATAAAATATAGACATAATAGATATAATAGATATACGTAGAAAATATAGACATAGTAGATATAATAGATAGAGGTATAAAATATACACATAATAGATATAATCGATATAGGTATAAAATATAGACATAGTAGACATAGGTATAAAATAGACATAATAGATATAATAGATATAGGTATAAAATATAGACATAAGAGGTATAGGTATAAAATATGGACATAATAGATATCATAGATAGAGGTATAAAATATAGACATAATAGATATAATAGATATAGGTATCAAATATAGACATAGTAGATATCATAGATAGAGTTATAAAATATAGACATAATAGATATAGGTATAAAATATAGACATAAGAGATAAAATAGATATAGTTATAATATATAGGCATAAGGCCGGGCGCGGTGGCTCAAGCCTGTAGTTTGGGAGGCCAAAACTACTGTACTTTGGGAGGCGAGATGGGCGGATCACGAGGTCAGGAGATCGAGACCCTCCTGGCTAACACGGTGAAACCTCGTCTTTACTAAAAATACAAAAAAATAGCCGGGTGAGGTGGCAGGGGCCTGTAGTCCCAGCTACTTGGGAGGCTGAGGCAGGAGAATGGCTTAATCCCGGGAGGCGGAGCTTGCAGTGAGCGGAGATCCGGCCACTGCACTCCCTCCTGGGCGACAGAGCGAGACTCTGCCTCAAAAAATAAAAAATAAAAAAATAAAATAAAATATAGGCATAAGAGTTATAATAGATATAGGTATAAAATATAGAAAAAATAGATATAGGCATGAACTATAGACATAATAGATATTAGAGATACAGGTATAAAATAGAAACATAATAGATATAGGTACAAAATATAGACATAAGAGATATAATAGATATAGGTATAAAATATAGAAATAATAGACATAGGTATAAAATATAGACATAATAGATATAGGTATAAAATACAGACATAATCGATATAAAAGATATAGTTATAAAATATAGACATTATACATATCATAGATAAATGTATAAAATATAGACATAATAGATAGACGTATGAAATATGGACATAATAAATATAACAGATATAGGTACAGAATATAGACATAATAGACATAATAGGTATAGGTATAAAATATAGACATAACAGATATAATAGATATAGGTTTAAAATAAAGACAATACATACAGAGATAAAAAATACAGAAAATAGATATAATAGATATAGGTATCAAATATAAACATAATAGATATAGGTATAAAATATAGACATACTAGATGTAGGTATAAAATACAGACATAATAGGTATAATAAATACACGTATAAAATATTGACGTAATAGATATAGGTATAAAATATAGACATAATAGACATATTGGATATGATATAAAATATAGACATAAAAGATATAATAGATATAGGTATAAAATATAGGCATAATAGATATAATAGAGGTATAAAATATAGGCATAATAGATATAACTGATAGAGTTATAAAATATAGACATAATAGTTATAATAGATTGATAAAATATAGACATAATAGATATAATAGATATAGTTATAAAATACAGACATAATAGATATAATAGATATAGGTGTAAAATATAGATAGATATAATAGGTATAGGTTTTAAACATAAACGTAATAGATATAGGTATAAAATATAGACATTATAGATATAATAGATGTAGGTATGAAATATAGACATAATATATATAATAGATATAGGTATAAAGTATAGACATAATAGATATAATAGATATAGGTATAAAATGTAGACATAATACATTGAATAGATATAGGTATACAACATAGACATAATAGATGTAATAGATATAGGTATAAAATATAGACATAATAGATATAAGAAATATAGGTATAAAAGAGACATAATAGATTTGAAAGATATAGGTATAAAATATAGACATAATAGATATAATAGATAAAGGTATGAAATATAGATATATTAGATATAGTTATAATATAAAGATATAATAGATATAATTATAAAGTATAAATCTAATAGATATAATAGATATAGGTATTAAATATAGATATCAGAAATATAGGTATGAAATATAATTATAATAGATATAGTTGTAAAATACAGACATAATAGATATAATAGATATAGGTATAAAATATAGACATAAGAGATTTGATAGTTATAGGTATAAAATATAGACATAATAGATATAATAGATATAGGTATTAAATATAGACATAATAGATATAATAGATATAGGTATACTATATAGACATAATAGATATAGGTTCAAAATATAGACATAAGAGATATAATCGATATAGGTAAAAAACATAGGCAAAATAGTTATAGGTATAAAATATAGACATAATAGATATAATAGTTATAGGTATAAAATATAGATATAATAGATATAATAGAGATAGGTATAAAATATAGACATAATAGATATAATAGATATAGGTATAAAATATAGACGTAATAGATATAATAGATATAGGTATAAAATATAGACATAATAGATATAGTTATAAAATATAGACATATTAGATATAATTGATATAGGTATTAAATATTGACATAATAGATATAGGTATAAAATATAGACACAATAGATACAGGTATAAAATATAGACATAATAGATATAGGTATAAAATATAATCCTAATAGTTATAATAAATATGGGTATAAAATATAGACTTAATAGACATAGTTATAAAATATAGACATAATAGATATAATATATATAGGTATAAAATATCGACATAATAGACATAATAGATATAGGTATAAAATATAGACATAATAGACATAATAGATATAGATATAAAATATAGGAATAATAGATATAATAGATATAGGTATAAAATATAGACATAATAGATAGGGTATAATATTTAGACTTAATAGATATAATAGATAGAGGTATAAAATATAGACATAATAGATATAATAAATATATATAAAATATACACATAATAGATATTATAGATAAAGGTATAAAATATAGACAAAATGGATATAGGTATAAAATAGAGATATAATAGATATAGTAGATATAGTTATAAAATTTAGACGTAATAGATGTTATAGATATAGGTATAAAATATAAACAAAATAGGTATAATAGATATACTTATGAAATACAGAAATAATAGATATAATAGATAAAGGTAAAATATAGACATAATAGACATTATAGGTATAAAATATAGACAGATATAATAGCTATAGGTTAAAAATAAAGACAGCATAGATATAATAGTCATAGGTATAAAATATACACAAAATAGATATAATAGATACAGGTGTAAAATATAGATATAATAGATATAATAGATATCAGTATAAAATGTAGACATAAAAGATATAATAGATAGTGTTATAAAATATAGATATAATAGATATAGGTATAAAATATGGATATAATAAAGGTATAAAATATAGATATAATAGATATAATTATGAAATATAAATATAATGGATATAATAGATAAATTTATAAAATATAGATATTATAGATATCGATATAAAATATAGTTATAATAGATATAGGTATAAAATATAGATATAATAGATATAATAGATATAGGTATAAAATATAGACATAAAACATATAAAAGATATAGGTATCAAATATAGACATAATAGAAATAATAGATATCGATATACTATACAGACATATTAGATATAATAGATATAGGTATAAAATATAGACATAAGAGATATAATAGATATCGGTATAAAATACAGACATAATTGATATAATAGATATAGGTATACAATGTAGACATAATAGATATACGTATAAAATATAGACATAATAGATATAATAGATATAGGTAAAAAATATAGACATAATATATATAGGTATAAAATACAGACATAATAGATATAATAGACATAGGTATAAAATATAGACATGATAGAGATAGATATAAAATATAGACCTAGTAGATATAAGTATAATATTTAGACATAATAGATATAATACATATAGGTATAAAAGGCAGACATAATAGATATAATGATATAGGTATAAAATATAGACATAATATATATTGGTATAAAATATAGACATAAAGATATAATAGATATACGTATAAAATATACACAGAATAGATATAATAGATATAGGTGTAAAATATAGACATAATAGATATAGATACAAAATATAGACATAATTGTTATAATACATATAAGTAAAAAATATAGACATAATACATATAGGTATAATAATTAGACATAATAGATATAATAGATATAGGTATAAAATATAGATATAACAGATATAGGTATAAAATATAGTTATAATAGATGTAGGTATAAAATATAGATATAATAGATATAAGAGTTATAGGCATAAAATATAGACATAATACATATAATAGATATAGGTATAAAATATAGACATAATAGATATAATAGATATAGGTATAAAATCTAGACATAATGGATATAATACATATAGGTATAAAATCAAGACATAATAGATATAGTTGATATACGTATAAAATATAGACATAATAGATATACATATAGATATAAAATACAGACATAATAGATATAATAGATTTATTTATAAAATGTAGACATAATAGATATAATAGATATAGGTATGAAATATAGACATAACAGATATAATCGATATAGGTATAAGATATAGACAAAATAGATATAATAGATATACGTATAAAATGTAGACATAATAGATATAATAGATATAGGTATAAAATATAGATAAAATAGATATAACAGATATAGGTATAAAATATAGATATAATCAATATAGGTATAAAATATAGATATAAGTGTTTTAATGTATATAGGTATAAAATATAGATATAATAGATAGAGTTATAAAATATAAATATAACAGATACAATAGATATAGGTATAAAATATAGATAAAATATTTCTAGGCATGAAATATAGACATAAAAGTTATAATAGATATAGGTATGTAATATAGACATAATAGATATAATATATATAGGTATAAAATATAGACATAATAGATATAATAGATATAGGAAGAAAATATAGATATAATTTAGGTATAAAATATAGATATAATAGATATAATTATAAAAAATATAAATGTAATAGATATAATTCATATAGGTAAAAAACATAGATATAATGTATATAGGTATAACATATGGTTATAATAGATATAGGTATAAAATATAGATGTAATAGTTATAATAGATATAGGTAAAAAATATAGACATAATAGCTATAACAGATACAGTTATAAAATATAGACATAATAGTTATAATAGATATAGGTATAAAATATAGACATAATAGACACAGGTACAATATTTAGACATAATAGATATCATAGATATAGGTATAAAACATAGACATAATAGATGTGATATAGCTATAAAATATAGACATAATAGATATAATAGATATAGTCATAAAATATAGACGTAATAGGTATTATAGATATAGGCATAAAATAGAAACATAATAGATATAATAGATATGGGTCTAAAAGATAGAAATAATAGATATAATAGATATAGGTATAAAATACAGACATAATAGATATAATTGTTATAGGTATAATATATAGACATAATAGATATGATATATGTAGGTATAAAATATAGATATAATAGATATAATAGATATAGGTATAAAATATAGACATAATTGATATAATAGATATAGGTATAAAGTATAGATAAAATAGATATACGTGTAAAATATAGATATAATAGATATAATAGATATAGGTATAAAATACAGATATATTAAATATAGGTAGAAAATATAGATATAACATTTATAATAGATATAGGCATAAAATATAGTTATAATAGATATAGTTACAAAATATAAATATAAGAGACACAATAAATATAGGTATAAAATTTAGATAAAATAGTTATAGGTATAAAATATAGACATAATAGGTATAATAGATATAGCTTTATAATATACACATAAGAGATATAATATATAGGTATAAAATATAGACATAATAGATATAATATATATAGGAATAAAATATAAATATAATACATATAGGTATAAAATATAGATATAATTGATATAGGTATAAAATATGGACATATTCGATATAAGAGATACAGGTATAAAATATATATATAATAGATATAGGTACAAAATATAGATTTAATAGATATAATAGATATACGTATAAAATATAGATATAATAGATATACTTAAAAATATAGATTTAATAGATATAATATATACAGGAATAAAATATACATATAATAGATATAATTATAAAAAATGAATATAGGTACAGGTATAAAATACAGACATAATACATATGATATAGTATAAAATATAGACATAATAGATATGATAGATATAGTTATAAAATATAGACATAATAGATATAATAGATATAGGTGTAAAATATAGACAGAATAGATATAACAGATATAGGTATAAAACATAGACATAATAGATATAATAGATACAGGTATAAAATATAGAAATAATAGATATAGGTTTGAAATATAGATATAATATACATAATAGACATAATAGATATAATAGATATAGGTATAAAATATAGATATAATAGATATAATGGATATGCGAATCAAATATACATATAATAGATATAGGTATAAAATATAGCTATAGTGGATATAATAGATATAGGTATAAAATATAGACATAATAGATATAATAGCTATAGGTTTAAAATATAGACATGATAGATATAATAGATAAAGATATAAAATATAGACATAATAGATATAATAGATACTGGTATACAATATAGACATAATAGATATAGGTATGAAATAGAGACATAATAGATATAAAAGATATAGGTATAAAATATAGATATAGTAGATATAATTATAAAATATAAATATAATTGATATAATAGATATAGGTACAAAATAAAGATATAATAGATATAGTTATAAAATATAGCTATAATAGATGTAGGTATAATATACTGATATAATAGATATAACAGATATAGTTATAAAAGATAGACATAATAGATATAATAGATATAGGTATAAAATATATATACAATGGATATAGATATCAAATATAGATACAATAGATATAGGTATAAAATATAGATATAGTGGATATAATAGATATAGGTATAAAATATAGACATAATAGCTATAATAGATATAGGAATAAAATGTAGACATAATAGATATAATAGATAAAGATATAAAATATAGACATAATAGATATAATAGATATTGTTATAAAATATAGACATAATAGATATAGGTGTAAAATATAGACATAATAGATATAATAGATATAAGTAGAAAATATAGACATAAGAGATATAATAGATATAGGTATGAAATATAGACATAATAGATATAATCGATATAGGTATAAAATATAGACATAATAGATATAGGTATAAAATATAAACATAATAGATATAATAGATATAGGTAAAAAATATAGACATAAGAGATATAATAGATATAGGAATAAAATATAGACATAATAAATATAATCGATACAGGTATAAAATATAGACATTATAGATATAGGTATAAAGTATACACATAATAGATATAATAAATATCGGCATAAAATATAGACATAATACATATAAAAGATATAGGTATAAAATATAGACATAATAGATACAATAGATATAGTATTAAATGTAGACATAATAGATATAATAGATATAGGTATAAAATACAGACATAATAGATATGATATATATAGGTATAAAATATAGACATAATAGATATGATAGATAGAGGTATAGAATATAGACATAATAGATATAATCGATATAGGTATAAAATACAGACATAATAGATATGATAGGTACAGGTACAAAATATAGATATAATAGATATAGCTATAAAATATAGATATAATAGTTATAATAGATATATAGTATAAAATTAGATATAATAGACAAAGCTATAAAATATAGACAATAGATATAATAGATATAGATATAAAATATAGATATAATAGATATATTTATAAAATATAAATATAATAGATATAATAGATATATGTAAAAATTATACATATAATGGATATAGGTATAAAATATGGTTATAATAGATATAGGTATAAAATATAGATATAATAGATATAGGCATAAAATATAGACATAATAGGTATGATAAATATATGTAGAAAATATAGATATAATAGATATAATTGATATAGGTATCAAATATAGATAAAATAGATATAGGTATGAAACATAGATATAGTGGATATAATAGATAGAGGCATAAAATATAGACATAATAGATATAATAGATATAGGTATAAAATATAGACATAAGAAATATTATAGATAAAGATATAAAATATAGACGTAATAGATATAGGTATAAAGTACAGACACAATAGATATAATAGATATAGGTATAAAATATAGACATGAGAGGTATAATAGATATAGGTATAAAATATAGACATAATATATATAATAGATATAGGTAAAATATATAGACATAATAGATATAATAGATGTAGGTATAAAATATATACATAATAGATAAAATAGATATAGGTATAAAATATAGACATAATAGATATAATAGATATAGGTATAAAATATAGATCTAATAGATATAATAGATATAGGTATAAAATATACACATAATTTATACGATAGATATATGTAAAACATAGACATAATAGATATATGTATAAAATATAATCATAATAGATATAATAAATATAGTTATAAAATATAGACATAATAGACATAATAGATAGAGTTATAAAATTGAGACATAATAGATATAATCGACATAGGTATGAAATATAGACATAATAGATATAATAGATATAGGTATAAAATATAGACGTAATAGGTAGAGGTATAAAATACAGACATAATAGATAAAATAGATAAAGGTATATAATATAGACATAATAGATATAATAGATATAGGTAGAATATATAGACATAATTGATATAGGTATAAAATATAGACATAATGCATATATTAGATATAGGTATATAATATAGACATAATAGGTATGGGTATAAAATATAGACATAATATATATAATAGATATAGGTATAAAATATAGATATAATAGATATAATAGATATACGTATAAAATATTGACATAATAGATATAATAGATATAGGTATTAAATATAGACATATTAGATATAGGTATAACATATAGACATAATAGGTATAATAGATTTAGGTATAAAATATAGACATAATAGATATAATAGATATAGGGATAAAATATAGACATAATGGATATAATAGATATAGGTATAAAATATACACATAATAGATGTAATAGATATAGGTATTAAATATTGACATAATAGATATAATAGATAGAGGTATAAAATATAGACAGAATAGATATAACAGATATAGTTATGCAATATAGAGATAATAGTTATAATAGATATAGGTATAAAATCTAGACATAACAGGTATAGGTATAAAATACAGACATAATAGATATAATAGATATACGTGTAAAATATAGACATAATAGATATAATAGATATAGGTATAAAATATAGACATAATAGCGATAGGTATAAAATATAGATATAATAGATACAGGTATAAAATATACACATAATAGACATAATAGATATTGGTATAACATATAGACATAATAGATACAATAGATAGATGTATAAACCAATGTCTATATGTATAGACCAATAGATAGGTGTATAGACCAATGGAACAGAATAGAGTCCTCAGAAATAATACCGCACATCTACAGCCATCTTTGACAAACCTGAGAGAAACAAGAAATGGGGATAGGATTCCCTATTTAATAAATGGTGCTGGGAAAATTGGCTAGCCATAAGTAGAAACCTGAAACTGGATCCTTTCCTTACCCCTTATACGAAGATTAATTAAAAATGGATTAGAGACTTAAATGTTAGACCTAATACCCTAACAACCCTAGAAGAAAATCTAGGTAGTACCATTCAGGACATAGGCATGGGCAAGGACTTCATGTCTAAAACACCAAAAGCAACGGCAGCAAAAGCCAAAATTGACCAATGGGATCTAATTAAACTAAAGAGCTTTTTCACAGCAAAAGAAACTACCATCAGAGTGAACAGGCAACCTACAGAATGGGAGAAAATTTTTGCAACCTACTCATCTGACAAAGGACTAATATCCAGAATCTACAAAGAACTCAAACAAATATACGAGAAAAAAACAAACAACCCCATCAAAAAGTGGGCAAAGGATATGAACAGACATTTCTCAAAAGAAGATATTCATACAGCCAACAGACACATGAAAAAATGCTCATCATCACTCGCCATCACAGAAATGCAAATCAAAACCACAATGAGATACCATCTCACACCAGTTAGAATGGCAATCATTAAGAAGTCAGGAAACAACAGGTGTTGGAGAGGATGTGGAGAAATAGGAACACTTTTACACTGTTGGTGGGATTGTAAACTAGTTCAACCATTATGGAAAACAGTATGGCAATTCCTCAAGGATCTAGAACTAGATGTACCATATGACCCAGCCATCCCACTACTGAGTATATACCCAAAGGATTATAAATTATTCTACTACAAAGACACATGCACACGAATGTTTATTGCGGCACTATTCACAATAGCAAAGACTTGGAATCAACCCAAATGTCCATCTGTGACAGACTGGATTAAGAAAATGTGGCACATATACACCATGGAATACTATGCAGCCATAAAAAAGGATGAGTTTGCGTCCTTTGTAGGGACATGGATGCAGCTGGAAACCATCATTCTTAGCAAACTATCACAAGAACAGAAAACCAAACACCGCATGTTCTCACTCATAGGTGGGAACTGAACAATGAGATCACTTGGACACGGGAAGGGGAACATCACGCACTGGGGCCTATCATGGGGATGGGGGAGGGGGGAGGAGGGAGGGATTGCATTGGGGAGTTATACATGATATAAATGATGAATTGATGGGTGCTGACGAGTTGATGGGTGCAGCACACCAACATGGCACAAGTATACATATGTAACAAACCTGCACGTTATGTACATGTACCCTAGAACTTAAAGTATAATAAAAAAAAATATATATATATATAGACATAATAGATATAATAGATATAGGTATAAAACATAGACATAATAGATATAATAGATACAGGTATAAAATACAGATATAATAGATATAGGTATAAAATATAGATATAATAGATATAATAGATAGAGGTATAAAATATAGACATAATAGATATAATAGATATAGTTATAAAATATAGACATAATAGATGTAATAGATTAAGGTATACAATATAGACATAATAGATATAGGTACAAAATATAAACATAATAGATATAATAGATATAGGTAGAAAATATAGACAAAATAGTTATAGGTATAAAATATAGACATAATAGATATAATAGATATAGGTATAAAATATAGATATAAAAGATATAATAGAAATAGGTATAAAATATAGACATAATTGATATAATAGATAGAGGTATGAAATATAGACATAATACATATAATAGATATAGGTAAAAAATACAGACATAATAGATATAATAGATATAGGTATAAAATATAGACAGAATAGATATAGGTATAAAATATAGACATAATAGATATAATAGTTTTAGGTATAAAATATAGATATAATAGCTATAATTATAAAATATAAATATAATAGATATAATAGATAAAGGTATAAAATATAGATATAATAGATATCGGTATAAAATATAGATATAATAGATATAATAGATATAGGTATAATATATAGACATAAGAGATATAATAGATATAGGTATCAAAAATAGACGTCATAGATATAATAGATATAGGTATACAATACAGACATAATAGATATAATAGATATAGGTATAAAATATAGACATAATAGATATAATAGATATAGGTGTACAATACAGACATAATAGATATACTAGATATAGGTATAAAATATAGACATAATAGATATAATAGATATAGGTATAAAATATAGACATAATAGATATAATAGATATAGGTGTAAAATATAGACATAATAGATTTCGATATAAAGTAAAGACATAATATATATAATGGATATAGATATAAAATATAGACATAATATATAGTTATAAAATATAGACATAACAGATATAATAGATATAGGTATAAAATATAGACATAATAGATATAATAGATATAGTTATGAAATAGACATAATAGATATAATAGATATAGGCATAAAATATAGACATAATAGATATGATATATATAGCTATAACATATAAACATAGTAGATATGATAGATATAGGTATAAAATATAGACATAATAGATAGAAATAGGTATAAAATATAGACATAATAGATATAATAGATATAGGTGTAAAACATAGACATAATAGATATAATAGATACAGGTATAAAATATAGATATAATAGATATAGGTATGAAATATAGATATAATAGATATAATAGATAGACATAATAGATATAATAGATATAGGTATAAAATATAGATATAATAGATATAATAGATATAGGTATAAAACATAGACATAATAGATATAGTAGATACAGGTATAAAATATAGATATAATAGATATAGGTATAAAATATAGATATAATAGATATAATAGATGTACGTATAAAAAATAGATATAATAGATACAGGTATAAAATATAGACAATAGATATAATAGATATAGTTATAAAATATAGATATAATAGATATAATTATAAAATATAAATATAATATATATAATCGATATAGGTATAAAATATAGATATAATAAATATAGGTATAAAATATAGTTATAATAGATTTAGGTATAAATTATAGATATAATAGATATAATAGATATAGTTATAAAATATAGACATAATAGATATAATAGATATAGATATAAAATATAGATATAATGGATATAGATATCAAATATAGATACAATAGATATAGGTATAAAATATAGATATAGTGGATATAATAGATATAGGTATAAAATATGGACATAATAGATATAATGTATATACGTATAAAATATAGACATAAGAGGTATAATAGATATAGGTATAAAATATAGATATAATAGATATAATCGATATAGGTATAAAATATAGACATAAGAGATATAGGTATAAAATATAAACATAAAAGATATAATAGATATAGGTAAAAAATATAGACATAAGAGATATAATAGATATAGGTATAAAATATAGACATAATAAATATAATCGATACAGGTATAAAATATACACATAATAGATATAGGTATAAAGTATAGACATAATAGATATAATAGATATCGGCATAAAATATAGACATAATACATACAAAAGATATAGGTATAAAATATAGACATAAAAGATACAATAGATATAGTATAAAATATAGACATAATGGATATAATAGATATAGGTATAAAATATAGACAGAATAGATATGATATGTATAGGTATAAAATATAGACATAATAGATATGATAGATATAGGTATAAAATATAGACATAATATATTTAAGTATAAAATATAGACACAATAAATATAATAGGTATACGTATAAAATGTAGACATAATAGCTATAGGTATAAAATATAGACATAATAGATATAATAGATACAGGTATGAAATACAGACATAATAGATATAATAGATAGAGGTATAAAATATAGACATAATAGATATAATAGAGAGAGGTATAAAATATAGACATAATAGATATAGGTATAAAATATAGACATAATAGATCTCGGTATCATCTGCAGAATATGGTACTAATGCAAAGGAGTCTGTAACAGACTATACTACACCCTCTTCTTCTCTGCCTAACACTGTGGCTACTAATAACACAAAGATGGAGGATACTTTGGTTAATAATGTGCCCCTGCCTAACACCCTTCCCTTCCCTAAGAGAGAGACTATACAGCAGAGCTCCAGCCTAACTTCAGTTCCTCCCACTACTTTCAGCCTCACCTTCAAGATGGAGTCTGCACGCAAGGATAGGGAGAATTCTCCAAATGTAAGGGAAAAGGGGTCTCCAGTAACTTCCACAGCACCTCCAATTGCAACTGGAGTCAGCAGTAGTGCCAGTGCACCAAGCACTGCTAATTATAATTCGTTCTCAAGTGCATCGATGCCCCAGATTCCTGTTGCTTCAGTCACTCCTACAACATCACTATCAGGAGCTGGTACGTACACTACCTCTTCTTTGAGCACAAAATCTACAACCACATCAGACCCTCCAAATATTTGTAAAGTGAAACCTCAGCAGTTGCAGACAAGCAGCCTGCCTTCTGCAAGTCATTTTTCACAGTTAAGCTGTATGCCTTCCCTTATTGCCCAGCAACAACAGAGTCTGCAAGTTTATGTGTCTCAGTCTGCAGCAGCTCAAATCCCAGCCTTCTATATGGACACAAGTCATTTATTTAATACCCAGCATGCACGATTGGCTCCACCATCCTTGGCTCAACAACAGGGTTTCCAACCAGGTCTCTCTCAGCCAACTTCAGTTCAGCAGATTCCAATCCCTATTTATGCACCACTGCAAGGGCAGCATCAAGCCCAACTGAGTTTGGGGGCTGGACCTGCTGTTTCCCAGGCTCAGGAATTGTTCAGCTCTTCACTTCAACCATATAGATCTCAGCCAGCTTTTATGCAAAGCAGTTTATCCCAGCCATCTGTGGTCCTTTCTGGGACTGCTATTCACAACTTTCCAACTGTCCAACACCAAGAACTTGCCAAGGCACAATCTGGTCTTGCCTTTCAGCAAACATCAAATACCCAGCCTATTCCCATATTGTATGAACATCAACTGGGGCAGGCATCAGGACTAGGAGGTTCCCAGCTGATTGACACACATCTTCTCCAGGCTAGAGCAAATCTTACCCAGGCTTCAAATCTTTATTCTGGACAAGTACAACAGCCTGGTCAGACAAATTTTTATAACACTGCCCAGTCACCAAGTGCTCTCCAGCAGGTTACAGTACCTTTACCAGGATCCCAGCTTTCCTTGCCTAATTTTGGATCTACAGGGCAACCTCTAATTGCTTTGCCTCAGACTCTTCAGTCCCCGTTACAGCATACCACTCCCCAAGCACAGGCTCAGAGTCTGAGTCGTCCTGCACAAGTAAGCCAGCCTTTCAGAGGATTAATTCCTGCTGGAACACAGCATAGCATGATTGCAACCACAGGAAAAATGTCTGAAATGGAACTAAAAGCCTTTGGAAGTGGCATTGATATAAAACCAGGCACACCTCCAATCGCTGGTAGAAGCACCACACCAACATCTAGTCCCTTCCGGGCTACTTCTACAAGTCCGAACAGCCAGTCCAGCAAAATGAACAGTATTGTCTACCAGAAGCAGTTCCAGTCAGCCCCTGCCACTGTGAGAATGACACAACCGTTTCCTACACAGTTTGCACCCCAGAAGAGAGCTGTGGGAAGAGGACTCAGCCACAAGACATTTGGTCCTAGGTGTTGGCAAAGCAGAGAGCAGAGGTTCTTCAGTCCACGCAACGGTTCTTCTCTGAACAGCAACAGAGCAAACAGATAGGAGGCAAAGCCCAGAAAGTGGACAGTGATTCAAGTAAACCTCCTGAAACACTGACCGACCCTCCTGGTGTCTGTCAGGAAAAAGTAGAAGAAAAGCCACCCCCTGCACCCTCCATAGCCACCAAACCTGTTAGAACTGGACCAATCAAACCTCAGGCAATCAAAACCGAAGAAACAAAATCTTAAAGGCTATGGTTTATTGCAGGGGATTGGGGGTGGGGGGAGGGAAAACATGGAGAATTAAGTCAGATAATGCCAGCAGCCAAAGGGGCAAAATGGTCCGTGACATTATCCTGTTCAGAGCTTGGAGATATACAAGGGACATAGGAGCAATTTACACTGACACATAGCTGCTGTACCAGTAAAAATGAGGCTTTGCAAGCTTGTACCTACTATATAACATGCACTCGGTTGATGGCCACGCATCTTCAGTCAGAATTTATATATAAATATATGCACCCATTTTTTTGAGTGCATATAATTTAGACCTAAAAATCCTTATGATTAGATGAAACACCAAAAATATAAGAAAAATAACACGGCAGAGGAATAGCTCAGCCTGAACAGTGTGATGGTCCCAGCTAATACATCAGATGCGGTTTTTTTGCTCCCTTATGTTCCTTGGATATGGTTATGGCATTTGTAGGCTTGGAGGTGAAGAACTGAAGATAACTGGTGCTGGATAGAGGAGCCTTATTTTTTATTATGGCAGCTTGCTATTTTTATAACATGGTGATTGAGTTGAACACAATCAAAGTACAGTAGTAACTGATCTCCCCTTCTTCCTGGATGAATGAGCAGATGAGTAAATATTGATGTCAGCATCCTTGAACCATATCATAGTGAGCAGTGTTTGGCTACTGCTTCTGTTTGAAATGATGCTGTGTTTGGTTGTGGTCCGAAGCTTTGAAGCGCTACTTAGCATCTCCTTTCTTCCATGGAGCTCTAACCATTCAAACATGACAGATTTGGTAAAATGCTAGTTAGGTTGAGTCTTCCTTGCCCCACTCAGTCATCTTTGTATGAATCCCATGGTTCTGGGGTTTTTTTCTTTTTTTCCTTTTTCTTTTTTCTTTCTTTTTTTTTTTTTTTTCTTTTTTTTTTTTTTTTTTTTTTTGTTAAACCAGTTTTTAGCTGGTGTTTAGCTGGTGTTTATGAAGAACAGTGAGTACCTAGAACTGTGCCACTAATTAAAGGAAATCCTAAGAAGGTGCATTTCTTTACAGAGCTGTGTCATGCCATCCTTTGGGCCCTCTGCTGGAAAAGTAGAATCAAGTCTCAAATAATGCCTTTTTAATTGTATCCTCTAGTATTATAGATATAGGACAGTACTGTATCATACCTCTGTGAATGTAAAATATCTTGTACCTGCTTTATGATACGTAGTAGTGACCGTGCTTTATCAGAGCTGTTTTTAATGATGTTATTCTAGAATGTTTTATTTCCAGATGATGATTCAGAAGCTAATTTTAAAAAATGGTGCCAGGTACCACAACAGTAACAGAACTTTGCAATTTTCTGGGGTTTTGTTTTTTACCTTCCCCCCCCCTTTATTTTAAATGGAGTGTGCTGGATGTCTCTATAATTTTATTCAGATGACTGCAGAACCTGGAAAAGCTGTTGCTGCTATTGATGCATAACATACTGCTATTGGTCTTTTTATATAAATATATATATACACATATATATATATAATTTGAATTCTTGGAAACTTTAGCTGTGCTGTCAACTTTGGAAAAAGTATCCCAGTTTACTGTGTTGAGTTGGCATTGTACAGAAATTAACAGCCATATTGGTCTAGAAATGTTAAACTTAATTTTATCCATTTGTACAGGGGTAACGCACTGTATTAAATAAGTAAGGTCTTATCTACATGGGTTTGATTACAGAAACTAATAAAGTATTCTCTAAATAAAAAAAATAAAATAAAATAAAATAAAATATAGACATAATAGATATAGGTAAAAAATACAGACATAATAGATATAATAGATATACATATAAAATATATACATAATAGATATAGGTATAAAATATAGAGAGAATAGATACAACAGATATAGTTATACAATATAGAGATACTAGTTATAATAGATATAGGTATAAAATATAGACATAATAGATATAATAGATATAGGTATAAAATATAGACATAATAGATATAGGTACAAAATATAGAAATAATGGATATAATAGATACATGTATAAAATATAGACATAATAGATATAGGTATAAAATATAGACGAAATAGGTATAATAGATATAGGTATAAAATATAGACATAATAGATATAATAGATATATGTATAAAATATAGACATAATAGATATAGGTATAAAATATAGACATAATAGATATAATATATATAGTTATAAAATATAGACATAATAGTTATAATAGATATAGGTATAAAATATAGTTATAATAGATATGGGTATAAAATATAGATATAATAGATATAGGTTTAAAATATGGACATAATCGATATAACAGCTATAGGTATAAAATATAGACATAATAGATATAATAGATACAGGTATAAAATATAGATATAATAAATATAGGCATAAAACATAGATATAATAGATATAGGTATAAAATACACTTATAATAGATATAGTTATATAATATAAATATAACAGATATAATAGACATAGGTATAAAACACAGACATAATAGATACAGATATAAAATATAGTAATAATGGATATAATGGATATATGTATAAAATATAGATATAAAGGATATAATAGATATAGGTATAAAATATAGACATAATAGATATAATAGATATAGGTATAAAACAGAGACATTATAGATATAACAGATATATGTAAAAAATATAAACATAATAGATATAGGTATAAAATATAGACATAATAGATACAATAGATATAGGTATAAAATATAGATATAAAGGATATAATAGATATAGGTATGAAATATAGAGATAATAGATATAATAGATATAGGTGTAAAATGTAGACATAATAGATATAATAGATATAGGTATAAAATATAGACATAATAGATATAAAAGATATAGGTATAAAAGGAGACATAATAGGTATAGGTATAAAATAGAGACATAATAGATATAATAGATATAGGTATAAAACATAGACATAATGGATATAATAGATAGAGGTATAAAATACAGACATAATAGATATAGATATAGGTATAAATTCAGACATTATAGATATAATAGAAATAGGTATAAAATATAGACATAATAGATATAGGTATAAAATACAGACATAATAGATATAGGTATAAAATATAGACATAATAGTTATACCTATAAAATATAGCCATAAGAGTTATAACAGATATAGGTATAAAATATAGACATAATAGATATAATAGATATAGGTATAAAATATAGCCATAGTTGATATAATAGTTATAGGTATAAAATATAGACATAATAGATATAGGTATAAAATATAGACGTAATAGATATAATAGATATAGGTAGGAAATACAGACATAATAGTTATTATAGATATAGGTATAAAATATAGACAAAATAGATGTAATATACATAGGTATAAAATATAGACATAATAGATATAATAGATATCGTTAAAAAATATAGACATAAAAGATGTAATAGATAGGGTTATAAAATATAGACATGAGATATAGGTATAAAATATCTATACAATAGATATAATAGATATACATATAAAATATAGATATAATAGATATAGGTATAAAATATAGATATAATAGATATAATAGATATAGGTATAAAATATAGATATAATAGATATAATAATAAAATATAAATATAATACATATTATAGATAAAGCTATAAAATATAGATATAATGATTAGCGATATAAAATATAGTTATAATAGATATAGGTATAAAATATACATATAATAGATATAATAGACATAGGTATAAAATATAGACATAATAGATATAATAGATATAGGTATCAAATATAGACATAATAGATATAATAGATATAGGTATACAATACAGACATAATAGATATAATAGATATAGGTATAAAATATAGACATAATCGATATAATAGATATAGGTATAAAATATAGACATAATAGATATAATAGATATAGGTATAAAATATATACATAATAGATATAGGTTTAAAACATTGACATAATATATACAACAGATATAGGTATAAAATATAGACATAATAGATATAATAGATATAGGTATAAAATATAGACATAATAGATATAGGTATAAAATATAGACATAATAGATATAGGTATAATATTTAGACATAATAGATATAATAGATATAGGTATAAAATATAGACATAAAATGTATAATAGATATAGGTATAAAATATAGACACAATAGATATAGGTGTAAAATATACTCATAAAATACAGATATAATAGATATAAGTAAAAAATATGGACACAATCGATATAACAGATATAGGTATATAATATAGACATAATAGATATAATAGATACAGATATAATACAGATATGATAGATATAGGTATAAAATATAGACATAATAGATATAATAGATGTAGGTATAAAATATAGACATAATAGATATAATAGATGTAGGTATGAAATATAGACATAACAGATATAATAGATATAGGTAAAAAATATAGACATAATAGATATAATAGATATAGACATAACTGATATAATAGATATTGCTTTAAAATATAGCCATAATAGATATAGGTATAAAATACAGACATAATAGATATAATAGACATAGGTATAAAATACAGACATCATAGATATAATAGAGGTATAAAATATGGACAATACGTATAAACGACATAGATAAGAAATATAGACATAATAGGTATAATGGATATAGGTATAAAATATAGACATAATAGATATAAGAGATATAGATATAGAATATAGTTATAATAGATATAATACGTATAGGTATAAAATATAGATATAATCGATATAAGTATAAAATATAGACATAATAGATATAATAGATATATGTATAAAATATAGACATAATAGATATAGCTATAAAATATAGACATAATAGATATAATAGATATATGTATAAAATATAGACATAATAGTTATAGCTATAAAATATAGACAAAATAGATATAATATATATTTATAAAATGTAGACATAATAGTTATAAAAGATATAGGTATAAAATATAGATATAATAGACATGGGTATAAAATACAGATACAATATATATAGGTATAACATATGGACACAATCGATATAACAGATATAGGTATATAATATAGACATAATAGATATAATAGATACAGGTATAAAATATAGATATAATAGATATAGGTACAAAATACAGATATAATAGATACAGTTATATAATATAAATATAACAGATATAATAGACATAGGTATAAAACAGAGACATAATAGATACAGATATAAAATATAGACATAATGTATATAATATATATGTATAAAATATAGATATAATGAATATAATAGATATAGCTATAAAATATACACATAACAGATATAATAGATATTGGTCTAATGTATAGACATAATAGATATAATACATATAGGTATAAAATAGAGACATAAAAGTTATAATAGATATAGGTGAAAAATATAAACACAATAGATATAGGTATGAAATATAGATATAATAGATAAAATAGATATAGGTATAAAATATAGACATAAAGGATGTAATAGATAAAGGTATGAAATATAGACATAATAGATATAATAGATAGAGGTATAAAATATAGACATAATAGATATAATAGATATCGGTGTCAAATGTATACATAATAGATATAATAGATATAGGTATAAAATATAGACATAATAGATATAATAGATATAGGTATAAAAAAGAGACATAATATGTATAGGTATAAAATAGAGACATAATAGATATAATAGATATAGGTATAAAACATAGACATAGTGGATATAATAGAGTGTGGTATAAAATATAGAGATAATAGATATAATAGATATAGATATAAAATGTAGACATAATAGATATAATAGATACAGGTATAAAATAAAGACATAATAGATATAATATATATAGGTATAAAATAAACATAGATACAGTAATAAAATATAGATATAATAGGAATAATAGATAAAGGTATAAAATGTAAATATAATAGATATAGGTATGAAATATAGATATAATGGATATAATAGATATAGGTATAAAATGTAGATATAATACATATAATTATAAATTAGAAATATAATAGATATAATAGATATAGGTATAAAAATAGGTGTAATAGCTATAGGTATAAAATATAGATATAACAGATATAATGGATATAGGTATAAAATATAGCCATAATAGATATAGTAGATATAGGAAAAAAATACAGACATAATCGATATAATAGATATAGTTATGAAATATGGGCATAGTAGAACTAGGTATAAAATAGAGACATAATAGATATAACAGATATAGGTATAAAATTTAGACATAATGGATATAATAGATATAGGTATAAAATATTGACATAGTAGATATAATAGATATAGGTATAAAATATAGACATAATAGATATAGGTATAAATTATAGACATAATCGATATAATAGATATAGGTGTAAAATATAGACATAGTAGATATAATAGATATAGGTATAAAATATAGACATAATAGACCTAGGTATAAAATATAGACATAATAGATATAATAGATATAGGTGTAAAATACAGACATAATAGATACATTTGATAGAGTTTTAAAATATAGACATAATGGATATGAGAGTTATAGGTATAAAATATAGACATCATTGATATAATAGATACAGATATAAAATATAGACATAATAGATATAGGTATAAAATATAGATATAATAATTATAATAGATATAGTTATAAAACATAGATATAACACATATAATACATATAGGTGTAAAATATAAACATAATAGATGTAGGTATAATATATAGACATAGATATAATAGATAGAGGTATAAAATATGGACATAACAAATCTAATAGATATAGGTATAAAATACAGACATAAAAGATACAATAGATATAGGTATAAAATATAGACATAATTGATATCGGTATAAAATATAGACATAATAGATATAATAGATATAGGTATGAAATATCGACATAATAGATATAATAGATGTAGGTATAAAATATAGACATAATAGATATAATAGATGTAGGTATAAAATGTAGACATAACAGATATAATAGATATAGGTATAAAATATAGACTTAATAGATAGATACAGACATAACTGATATAATAGGTATTGCTTTAAAATATAGTCATAATAGATATAGGTATAAAATACAGACATAATAGATATAATAGATATAGTTATAAAATACAGACATAATAGATATAATAGATATAGACATAATAGATATAATAGATATAGGTAAAATATATAGATATAATAGATATAGGTATAAAATACAGATATAATGGATATAATATAGGTATAAAATATAGACAATACATATAGATATAGGTATAAAATATAGACATAATAGAGACAATAGGTATAGGAATTAAATACATATAAAATAGATATAGGTTTAAAATATACACATAATACATACAATAGATATAGGTATGAAATATAGATATAATAAATATAGGTATAAAATATAGATATAATAGATATAGCTATAAAATGTAAACAATAGATATAATACTATAGGTATAAAAAACAGACATAATAGATATAATAGATATAGGTAAAAAATATAGACATAATAGATATAATAGATATAGTTATAAAATACAGACATAATAGATATAATAAATATAGGTGTAAAATATAGATATAATCGATACAATTATAAAATATAGATATAATAGTTATAATAGATAAAGGTATGAAATATAAATATTATAGATATAGGTATAAAATATAGATATATATAATAGATATATATTATAAAATATAATTATAATAGATATAGTTATAAATTAGAAATATAATAGATATAATAGATATAGGTATGAAAAACAGGTGTAATAGATATAGGTATAAAATATAGATACAATAGATATAATGGATATAGGTATAATATATAGCCATAATAGATATAATAGATATAGGAAAAAAATATAGACATAAAAGATATAATAGATATAGTTATAAAATATGGACATAATTGATATAGGTAAATATAGAGACATAATAGATATAATAGATATAGGTATAAAATACAGACATAATGGATATAATAGATAAAGGTATAAAATATTGACATAATAGACATAATAGATATAGGTATAAAATATAGACATAATAGATATAGGTATAAAATACAGACATAATAGATATAATAGATATAGGTATTAAATATAGACATAATAGATATAGGTATAAAATATAGACATAATAGATATAATATATATAGGCATAAAATATACACAAAAGAGATATAATAGATATTGATATAAATTGTAGACATAATAGGTATAATTGATATAGGTATAAAATATAGACATAATTGATATAATAGATAGAGGTATAAAATATAGACATAAGAGATATAATAGAGGTATAAAATATAGACATAAGAGATATAATAGATAGAGGTAGAAAATATACATAATAGATATAATCGATTTATGTATAAAATATAGACATAATAGATATAATAGATATAGGTATAAAATATAGACGTAACAGATATAATAGATATAGGTGTAAAATATAGACATAATAGATATAATAGATATAGGTATAAAATATAGACAAATATAATAGATAGAAGTATAAAATATAGACATAATACGTATAAAATATACAGGTATAAAATATAGACTTAATAGGTATAATAGATACAGGTATAGAATATCGACATAATAGATATAAGAGATATTGGTATAAAATATACATATAATAGATACAGGTATAAAATATAGATACAATAGATAAAATAGATATAGGTATAAAATATAGATATAATAGATATAGGTATAAAATATAGTTTTAATAGATATAATATATAGAGGTATTAGAGATATAATAGATATAGGTAAAAAATATAGATATAATAAATAGAGGTATAAAATATAGATATAATAGCTATAAACTATAAATACGATAGATATAATTGATATAGGTATAAAATATAGATGTGATAAATATAGGTATATAATATAGATATAATAGATATAATAGATATAGTATAAAATATAAATATAATAGATATAATAGACTACCGGTATAAAATATAGACATAATAGATATAATAGATATAAGTATACAAACAGAGACATAACAGATATTATCGATGTGGGTATAAAATATAGACATAATAGAATAATAGATATGGGTATAAAATATAGACATAAAGATAGTAGATATAGGTATTAAATATACACAAACAGATTAATAGATACAGGTATAAAATACAGACATAATAGATATCGTAGATCTAGGTATTAAATATAGACATAATAGATAAAATAGATATAGGTATAAAATACAGACATATAGATATAGTAGATATAGTATAAAAATAGACATAATAGATATAAGAGATATACGTCTAATATAGACATAATTGATATAATAGATATATATATATAGATATAATAGATATAGGTATGAAAATATAGACATAATGGATATAATAGATTTACTTATAAAATATAGACATAATGGATATAATAGATAAGGTAAAAAATATAGACATAATAGCTATGTGTATAAAATATAGACATAATAGATATAATAGAGAGAGGTATAAAATAAAGACATAATAGATATAATATATATAGTTGTAAAATATAGCAATACTAGAAATAATCGATATTGGTATAAAATATAGATATAATAGATATAGATATAAAATGTAGACATAATAGATATAATAGATACAGGTATAAAATATAAGACAGAATAGATATAATATAGGTATAAAAAAAGAATATAATAGGTATAGGTATAAAATACAGACATAATAGATATAATAAATATTGATAAAAAATATAGATATAATAGATACAGTAATAAAATATAGATATAATAGGTATAATAGATAAAGGTATAAATTATAAATATAATAGATATAGGTATGAAATATAGATATAATAGATATAATAGATATAGGTATAAAATGTAGATATTTTATATCTGGGTTCCCTGTACTGTTCCATTGATCTATGCATCTCTTTTTATGCCAGAACCGTGCTGCTTTGGTCACATAGCTATTTAGTACAATTTGAAGTCAGGTAATGTGATTCTTCCAGTTTTGTTCTTTGTGTGTAGGATGCCTTTGGCATTTCTGGGTCTCTTGTGGCTTCATATAAATGTTACGGTTTTTTTTTTTCTTTTAACATTTCTGTGAAGAATGTCATTGGTATTTTGACAGAGATTGCATTGAATCTGTAAATTGCTTTGCTTTAGTGCTATAAATTCCCTCTACACACTGCTTAAATGTGTCCCGAAGGGGCGGAGCAAGATGGACGAATAGTACAACTCCCGTCTCCAAATCCCAGCGCGAGCGACCCAAAGACCGGTGATTTCTGCATTTCACACTGAGGTACTGGGGTCATCTCACTAGGGGTGCCGGACAATCGTGCTGGTCAGCTGCTGCAGCCTGACCGCGAGAGCTGAGCGGGCGAGGCATCGCCTCACCTGGAAGCGCAAGGGGGGAGGGGATCCGTTTTCCTACCAGGGAACTGAGACACACAACACCTGGAAATCGGTAACTCCCACCCCAATACGCCTTAAGCACAGGCACACCAGGAAATATATCCCACACCTGGCCGGGGGGTCCCACGCCCAGAAGCCTCCCTCACTGCTAACACAGCAGTCTGCGCGATCTATCCGCAGGGCAGCGCGAGGCTGGGGGAGGGCGCCGCCATTGCTGAGGCTTAGTAGGTAAACAAAGCCGCTGGGAAGCTCGAACTGGGTGGAGCTCACAGCAGCTCAAGGAAGCCTGCCTGTCTCTGTAGTCTCCACCTCTGGGGACAGCGCACAGCTGAAGCCAACCGGGGAAAGCGGGGCCGGTGAGAGCGAACGACTCTGTCTGACAGCTTTGGGAAGCCGTGGATCTCCCAACGCGGAGGTTGAGATCTGAGAACGGACAGACTGCCTGCTCAGGTGGTCCCTGACCCCTGAGTAGCCTAGCTGGAGAGAATCCCCCCTAGGGGCAGTCTGACACCCCACACTTACAGGGTGGAGTACACCCCTGAGAGGAAACTTCCAAAGGAAGAATCAGACAGGTACACTCGCTTCGCACTATTCTATCTTGGCAACCTCTGCTGCTGATACCCAGGCAACAGGGTCTGGAGTGGACCTCAAGCATCTCACAACAGACCAACAGACAGTCCTTCGACTGTCAGAAGGAAAACTATCAAACAGGAAGGACACCTATACCCAAACCCCATCAGTCGTCACCACATCAAGACCAGAGACAGATAAAACCACAAGATGGGAAGAAGCAGGGCAGAAAAGCTGGAAATTCAAAAAATAAGAGCAGCATCTCCCCCTGCAAAGGAGCGCAGCCCAGCCAGCAAGGATCAAAGCTGGTCGAGATGACTTGACGAGAGGAGAGAAGGCTTCAGTCCATCAAACTTTCGAGCTAAAGGGGAATTACGTACCCACGCAAAGAAACTAAAAATTTGAAAAAGTGGAAGAATTACAGCTAGCTAATAATGCAGAGAGATCATAAACGAAATGACAGGATGAAAACCATGACACGAGAAATACATGACAAATGCACAAGCTTCAGTACCGACTCGATCAACTGGAAGAAAGAGTATCAGCATTGAGATCAAATGAATGAAAGATGAGAGAAGAGAAACCAAAAGAAAAAAAGAAGAAAAAGAATAGAAAAGCCTGCAAGAAGTATGGGATTACGTAAAAAGACCAATCTACGTCTGATGGTGGGTGCCGAAAGTGAGGGGGAAATGGAACCAGTTGGAAAACACTCTTCAGGATATCATCCAGGAGAACTTCCCCAACCTAGTAGGGCAGGCCCACATTCAAATTCAGGAAATACAGAGAACGCCACAAGTACTCCTCCAGAAGGCAAACTCCAAGACACATAATTGCCAGATTCACCAAAGTTGAAATGAAGAAAAAATCTTAAGGGCAGCCAGAGAGAAAGGTCGGTTACCCACAAAGGGAAGCCCATCAGACTAACAGCAGATCTCTCAGCAGAAACTCTACAAGCCAGAAGAGAGTGGGGGCCATATTCAACGTTCTTAAAGAAAAGAATTTTCAACCCAGAATTTCATATCCAGCCAAACTAGTTTCATCAGTGAAGGAGAAATAAAATCTTTTACAGATAAGCAAATGTTTAGAGATTTTGTCACCACCAGGCCTGCCTTACAAGGACCCTGAAGGGAGCCCTAAACAGGAAAGAACAACCGGTACCAGCCATCGCAAAAAACATCCAAAATGTAAAGACCATCGAGGCTAAGAAGAAAACTGCTCAACTAACGAGCAAAAATAACCAGTTAATATCATAATGGCAGGATCAAGTTCACACATAACATATTAACCTTAAATGTTAATGGACTAAATGCTCCAATTAAAAGACACAGACTGGCAAACTGGATAAAGAGTCAAGACCCATCAGTCTGCTGTATTCAGGAGACCCCTCTCACATGCAGAGACATACTGGACTCAAAATAAAGGGATGGAGGAAGTCTACCAAGCAAATGGAGAACAAAAAAAAGCAGGGGTTGCAATCCTTGTCTCTGATAAACGACTTTAAACCATCAAGATCAAAAGAGACAAAGAGGCCATTACATAATGGTAAAGGGATCAATTCAACAGGAAGAGCTAACTCTCCTACTATATATGTACCCAATACAGGAGCACCCAGATTCATAAGCAAGTCCTTAGAGACTTACAAAGAGACATAGACTCCCATACAATAGAATGGGAGACTTCAACACCCCTGTCAACATTAGACAGATCCAACGAGACAGAAAGTTAACAAGGATATCCAGGAATTGAACTCATCTCTGCACCAGCAGGACCTAATAGACATCTATAGAACTCTCACCCCAAATCAACAGAGTATACATTCTTCTCAGCACACATCGCACTTATTCCAAATTGACCACATAATTGGAAGTAAAGCACTCCTCGCAAATGTAAAGAACAGAAACTTAACAAACTGTCTCTCAGACCACCGTGCAATCAACCTAGACTCCGGACTAGAAAACTCAATCAAACCGCTCAACTACATGGAAACTGAACACCTGCTCCTGAATGACTACTGGGTACATAACGAAATAAAAGCAGAAATAAAGATGTTCTTTGAAACCAATGAGAACATAAGATACAACATACCAGATCTCTGGGCACATTTAAAGCAGTGTGTAGAGGGAAATTTATAGCACTAATGCCCACAAGAGAAAGCAGGAAAGATCTAAAATTGACACTCTAACATCACAATGAAAAGAACTAGAGAGGCAAGAGCAAACACATTCAAAGCTAGCAGAAGGCAAGAAATAACTAAGATCAGAGCAGAACTGAAGGAGATAGAGACACAAAAAACCCTCCAAAAAATCAATGATCCAGGAGTTGGTTTTTTGAAATCAACAAAATTGACAGACCGCTAGCAAGGCTATAAAGAAGAAAAAGAGAGAGAATCAAATAGATGAAAAAAAATGATAAAGGGATATCACCACTGACCCCACAGAAATACAAACTACCATCAGAGAATACTATAACCTCTCGCAAATCAACTAGAAATCTAGAAGAAATGGATAATTTCCTGGACACTTACACTCTCCCAAGACTAAACCGGAGAAGTTGAATCCCTGATAGACCAATAGCAGGCTCTGAAATTGAGGCAACAATTAATAGCCTACCCACCAAAAAAAGTCCAGGACCAGATGGATTCACAGCTGAATTCTACCAGAGGTACAAGGAGGAGCTGGTACCATTCCTTCTGAAGCTATTCCAATCAATAGAAAAAGAGGGAATCCTCCCTAACTCATTTTATGAGGCCAACATCATCCTGATACCAAAGCCTGGCAGGACACACAAAAAAAAGAGAATTTTAGACCAATATCCCTGTGAACATTGATGCAAAAATTCTCAATAAATACTGGCAAACCGGATTCCAGCAGCACATCAAAAGCTTATCCACCATGATCAGTGGGCTTCATCCCTGGGATGCAAGGCTGGTTCAACATTCGCAATCAATAAACGTAATCCGCATATAAACAGAACCAAGACAAGAACCACATGATTGTCTCAATAGATGCAGAAAAGGATTTGACAAAATTCAACAGCCCTTCAGCTAAAAACGCTCAATAAATTCGGTTTGATGGAACGTACCTCAAAATATAAGAGCTATTTATGACAAACCCACAGCTAATATCTACTGAATGGGCAAAAACTGGAAAAATTCCCTTTGAAAACTGGCACAAGACAGGGATGCCCTCTCCTCACCACTCCTATTCAACATAGTGTTGGAAGTTCTGGCTAGGGCATCAGGCAAGAGAAAGAAATCAAGAGTATCGTTAGGAAAGAAGAAGTCAAATTGTCCCTGTTCGCAGATGACATGATTGTATATTTAGAAAACCCCATCGTCTCAGCCCACAATCTCCTTAAGCTAGAAAGCAACTTCAGCAAAGTTCTCAGGATACAAAATTAATGTGCAAAAATCACAAGCATTCTTATACACCAGTAACAGACAAGCAGAGAGCCAAATCAGGAATGAACTTCCATTCACAATTGCTTCAAAGAGAATAAAATACCTAGGAATCCAGCTTACAAGGGATGTAAAGGACCTCTTCAAGGAGAACTACAAACCACTGCTCAGTGAATGAAAGAGGGACACAAACAAATGGAAGAACATACCATGCTCATGGATAGGAAGAATCAATATCGTGAAAATGGCCATACTCCCCAAGGTTATTTATAGATTCAATGCCATCCCCATCAAGCTACCAATGTTTCTTCACAGAATTGGAAAAAACTGCTTTAAAGTTCATATGGAACCAAAAAGAGCCCGTATTGCCAAGACAATCCTAAGTCAAGGACAAAGCTGGAGGCGTCACCTCTACCTGACTTCAACTACTCTACAAGGCTACATAACCAAAACAGCATGGTGCTGGTACCAAAACAGAGATATAGACCAATGGAACGAAGAGTCCTCAGAAATAATACCGCACATCTACAGCCATCTGATCTTTGACAAACCTGAGGAAACAGAAGGGGAAAGGATTCTCTATTTAATAATGGTGCTGGGAAAATTGCTAGCCATAAGTAGAAGCTGAAACTGGATCCTTTCCTTACCCCTTATACGAAGATTAATTCAAGATGGATTAGAGACTTAAATGTTAGACCTATACCATAAAACCCTAGAAGAAAATCTGGTAGTACCATTCAGGACATAGGCATGGCAAGGACTTCATGTCTAAAACACCAAAACAGCAGCAAAAGCACAAAATTGACAAATGGGATCTAATTAACTAAAGACTTTTGCACAGCAAAAGAAACTACCATCAGAGTGAACGGCAACCTACAGAATGGAGAAAATTTTTGCAACCACTCCTCTGACAAGGGCTAATATCCAGAATCTACAAGAACTCAAACAAATTACAGAAAAAAGCAAACAACCCCATCAAAAAGTGGGAAAGGATATGAACAGACTTTTCTCAAAAGAAGTATTCATACAGCCAACAGACACATGAAAAAATGCTCTCATCACTCGCCATCAGAGAAATGCAATCAAAACCCAATGAGATACCATCTCACACCAGTTAGAATGGCAATCATTAAGAAGTCAGGAAACAACAGGTGTTGGAGAGATGTGGAGAAATAGGAACACTTTTACACTGTTGGTGGGATTGTAAACTAGTTCAACCATTATGGAAAACAGTTTGGCAATTCCTCAAGGATCTAGAACTAATGTACCACATGACCCAGCCATCCACTACTGGGTATATACCCAAAGGATTATAAATTATTCTACTACAAAGACACATGCACATGTATGTTTATTGCGGCACTATTCACAATAGCAAAGACTTGGAATCAACCCAATGTCCATCTGTACAGACTGGATTAAGAAAATGTGGCACATACACCATGGAATACTATGCAGCCATAAAAAAGGATGAGTTTGCGTCCTTTGTAGGACATGGATGCAGCTGGAAACCATCATTCTTAGCAAACTATCACAAGAACAGAAAACCAAACACCGCATGTTCTCACTCATAGGTGGGAACTGAACAATGAGATCACTTGGACTCGGGAAGGGGAACATCACGCCCTGGGGCCTATCATGGGAGGGGGGAGGGGGGGGGAGGAGGGATGTGCATTGGGGAGTTTTACATGATATAAATGATGAATTGATGGGTGCTGACGAGTTGATGGGTGCAGCACACCAACTGGCATAAGTATACATATGTAACAAACCTGCACGTTATGCACATGTACCCTAGAACTTGAAGTATAATAAAAAATAAATAAATAAATAAATTAAAAAAAAAAAAGTGTCACAGAGATTCTGGTATGTTGTATCTTTGTTCTCATTGGTTTCAAAGAACATCTTTATTTCTGCTTTCATTTCGTTACGTACCCAGTAGTCATTCAGGAGCAGTTTGTTCAGTTTCCATGTAGTTGAGCGGTTTTGATTGAGTTTCTTAGTCCTGAGTTCTAGTTTGATTGCACTGTGGTCTGAGAGACAGTTTGTTATAATTTCTGTTCTTTTACATTTGGTGAGGAGTGCTTTACTTCCAATTATGTGGTCAATTTTGGAATACGTGCGATGTGGTGCTGAGAAGAATGTATATTCTGTTGATTTGGGGTGGAGAGTTCTATAGATGTCTATTAGGTCCGCTTGGTGCAGAGATGAGTTCCATTCCTGGATATCCTTGTTAACTTTCTGTCTCGTTGATCTGTCTAATGTTGAGTGGAGTGTTGAAGTCTCCCATTATTATTGTATGGGATTCTAAGTCTCTTTGTAAGTCTCTAAGGACTTGCTTTATGAATCTGGGTGCTCCTGTATTGGGTGTATAGATATTTAGGAGAGTTAGCTCTTCCTGTTGAATTGATCCCTTTACCATTATGTAATGGCCTTCTTTGTCTCTTTTGATCTTTGATGGTTTAAAGTCTGTTTTATCAGAGACTAGGATTTCAACCCCTCCTTTTTTTTGTTCTCCATTTGCTTGGTAAATATTCCTCCATCCCTTTATTTTGAGCCTATGTATGTCTCTGCATGTGAGATGGGTCTCCTGAATACAGCAGACTGATGGGTCTTGACCCTTTATCCAGTTTGCCAGTCTGTGTCTTTTAATTGGCGCATTTAGTCCATTAACATTTAAGGTTAATATGGTTATGTGTGAACTTGATCCTGCCATTATGATATTAACTGGTTATTTTGCTCGTTAGTTGATGCAGTTTCTCCCTAGCCTCGATGGTCTTTACATTTTGGCATGTTTTTGCGATGGCTGGTACCGGTTGTTCCTTTCCATGTTTAGGGCTCCCTTCAGGGTCTCTTGTAAGGCAGGCCTGGTGGTGACAAAATCTCTAAGCATTTGCTTATCTGTAAAGGATTTTATTTCTCCTTCACTGATGAAACTTAGTTTGGCTGGATATGAAATTCTGGGTTTAAAATTCTTTTCTTTAAGAACGTTGAATATTGGCCCCACTCTCTTCTGGCTTGTAGAGTTTCTGCTGAGAATCTGCTGTTAGTCTGATGGCTTCCCTTTGTGGGTACCCAACCTTTCTCTCTGGCTGCCCTTAAGATTTTTTCTTCATTTCAACTTTGGTGATCTGGCAATTATGTGTCTTGGAGTTGCTCTTCTGGAGGAGTATCTTTGTGGCGTTCTCTGTATTTCCTGAATTTGAATGTTGGCCTGCCCTACTAGGTTGGGGAAGTTCTCCTGGTGATATCCTGAGAGTGTTTTCCAACTTGGTTCCATTTTCCCCCTCACTTTCAGGCACCCCAATCAGGACGTAGATTTGGTCTTTTTACTAATCCCATACTTCTTGCAGGCTTTGTTCATTTCTTTTTCTTCTTTTTTCTTTTGGTTGCTCTTCTCGCTTCATTTCATTCTTTGATTCGCTCGTTGTATACTCTTTCTTCCAGTTGATCGAGTCGGTTACTGAAGCTTGTGCATTGTCACGTATTTCTCGTGTCATGGTTTTCATCTCTGTCATTTCGTTTATGACCTTCTCTCCATTAATTAGTCTAGCTGTCATTTCTTCCACTCTTTTTTCAAGATTTTTAGTTTCTTGCGCCTGTTACGTAA
>NW_022143616.1:0-26331 GCF_007565055.1 Rhinopithecus roxellana
GGTGTATGGACATTTTAACAATTTGATTCTTCCAATCCAAAAAACGGGGCTAATCTCCCCATTTTTTGTGTATCCCCTTCTATTTGTTTTTCAATATTCTAGTTTTCACTGTAGAGGTACTTCACTTCTTTGGTTAATTTCTAGGTATTTATTTTATTTGCAGCTTGTCAATGAAATTACTTCTTGATTTCTTTTTCAGTTTTGCTGTTGGATATATAAATGCTCATGATTTTATAATTTTTTTCATGCAACTTTACTGAATTTGTTTATCATCAACAGTTTTTTTGTGATCTTTAGGTTTTTCCATCAAATCATTCATCTGCAAAAAAAGTAATTTGATTTCTCATTTCATTTGGATGCCCTTTTTTTTTCTCTTGCTATTCTCTACAGGACTTCCAGTATGTGTTGAAACAGTGGTAAAAGTGGGTATCCTTGTTATAGTCAAGGTCTTAGAGGAATGGCTTTCAGTTTTTCCCAATCTGTATGATATAGCTATGGGTCTGTTGTAGATGGTGTTTATGTATCTTGAGGTATTTCTTTTGTACTCAGTTTATTGATATTTTAGTCATAAAGGGATGTTGAATTTTAAACTTCCATCATCAATTGAAATAATCATACAGTTGTTGTCCTTCATTCTGTTGATATATCACATGATTGACTTGTATATGTTGCATTATCCTTTCATGCCAGAGAAATCTCACTTGGTCATGATGAATATTGTTTTAATGTATTATTGAATTAGCTATGTTTTGTCATTGTTTTTTATATATTCTTATATATGTTATTTTCTTTTTAGTTGGTGTATTTGAAACTTTTTACTTTTTTATGTAGGTGTTTAGCTATGAACTTTTCTAAGTCTGCTTTGGTATCCCATACATTTTGTTATGTTGTGTTTCCATGATTTGTTTCAATAAATTTTTTAAATTCCCTCTTATTTCTTCATTGATCACTGGTCATTAGAAAGTATTATTTAATTTCCATGTCATTGACATAGTTGTCAAATTCTGTTATTATTTCTAGTCTTATCCATTGTGTAGAAAAGATACTTGATGTTATTTTATTTTTTGAATTTTTAAGATATGTTTTATGGCTGAAGGTATGGTCTTCCTTGAGAATGATTCATGTTCTAAAGAGAAACGTGTATTCTACAGCCATTGGATGAGTATTTGTATATATCAATTAGATCCACTGGTCTATACTCAGATAAATCAATGTTTCTTTGTTGATTTCTGTCTGGATGATCGGTATCAATGCTAACAATGGGGTATTGAAGGTGCTTATTATGTCTGGGGTCTAATTCCTCCTTTAGCTCTGAGAAGTTTGATGGACTGAAGCCTTCTCTCATCTCGTCAAAGTCATTCTCTGAGCAGCTTTGATCCGTTGCTGGCGATGGGCTGTGCTCCTTTGCAGGGGGAGATTCGCTCTTATTTTTTGAATTTCCAGCTTTTCTGCCCTGCTTCTTCCCCATCTTTGCGGTTTTATCTGTCTCTGTTCTTTGATGATGGTGACGTACTGATGTGGTTTTGGTATAGGTGTCCTTCCTGTTTGATAGTTTTCCTTCTGACAGTCAGAAGGACTGTCTGTTGGTCTGTTGGAGATTGCTTGAGGTCCACTCCAGACTCTGTTTGCCTGGGTATCAGCAGCAGAGGTTGCCGAAGATAGAATATTGCTGAATAGCGAGTGTACCTGTCTGATTCTTCCTTTGGAAGTTTCCTCTCAGGGGTGTACTCCACCCTGTGAGCTGTGGGGTGTCAGACTGCCCCTAGTGGGGGATATCTCCCAGCTAGGCTACTCAGGGGTCAGGGACCCACCTGAGCAGGCAGTCTGTCCGTTCTCAGATCTCAACCTCCGCGTTGGGAGATCCACGGCTCTCCCCAAAGCTGTCAGACAGAGTCGTTCGCGTCTGCACCTGCCCCCGCTGCTTCCCCTGTTGGTCTTCAGCTGTGTCGCTGTCCCCAGAGGTGGAGACTACAGAGACAGGCAGGCTTCCTTGAGCTGCTGTGAGCTCCACCCAGTTCGAGCTTCCCAGCGGCTTTGTTTACGTACTTAAGCCTCAGCAATGGCGGGTGCCCCTCCCCCAGCCTCGCCGCTGCCCTGCAGATAGATCACCGCAGACTGCTGTGTTAGCAGTGAGGGAGGCTCCGTGGGCGTGGGACCCTCCTGGCCAGGTGTGGGATACACTCTCCTGGTGTGCCTGTTTGCTTAAAGCGCAGTATTGGGGTGGGAGTTACCCAATTTTCCAGGTGTTGTGTGTCTCAGTTCCCCTGGCTAGGAAAATGGATTCCCTTCCCCCTTGCGCTTCCAGGTGAGACGATGCCTTGCCCTGCTTCAGCTCTCCCTGGTCAGGCTGCAGCAGGTGACCAGCACCGATTGTCCGGCACTCCCTAGTGAGATGACCCCAGTACCTCAGTGGAAAATGCAGAAATCGCCGGTCTTCTGTGTCGCTCATGCTGGGAGTTGGAGACTGGAGCTCTTCCTATTCGGCCATCTTGCTCCGCCCCCCAAAAATATCAATTTTTAAGCATAGTCTATAAACCCCTGCCAGACATCATCTCTGCCTTAGGCTCCAGCCTATTTTTATCACTCCCTCTTCACTTCCAGACACCTCATGCTTTGTTCTGTCATCTTTTCATGACTTTGCCCACATGCTGTTTCTTGTGATTGGAAACTGCTGTTTTCCCAAACATAAAGACTCATTCATGATTTCTCTCTCCCATGAATCTTTCATTCCCCAACTCCTACACAAAATGAAGTAGGTGCCCTTTTTCTCTGTTTCAAAGTGCTCATACTCACATATGTTTTGGCATTTCAATTGCATTTGTTTCTCTACTTTTCTGTCTACTTGACTCAAATTCCTTGAGAGAAAAGACTGTCTTCTACACCCTCCTCTTGGAGACCTGGCTGTGAACTGGTCATATAAAGATTGGTCAATAAATGATTGTGGTATGAATCAATCAGTCCTTGAAAAATATAAACTGTAAGTGTCAGTAGAACCAGTATATAAACTCGAAAGATCCTTAAAGCACATGAGAAATTTGACCTGAGAATTCTCCCTCTCTGAAAAGGCTCTTAAAAATCTGGAAAATTTTGCATTAGTAAAACGTGTCTAAAGTCCTGCTATAACACAAATTTCTCTCTGACTCTGGGGAACAAGGAGGGCTCTGAGATAAGAGGCACTTGTTTATTATCACCAACTAGTCTTTGGTGAGATACTCAGAGCATTTGGCCTCTATGAATTCTTCCTCACTGCAGAATCTTACTCTCAGTGGCATTTTAGCTTAACCACAAATGACATCTTTTCTAAATATAGAATCTATTTCCCAGTACAGATATTTTTATGTACTAGAACCCTCCGGGAAAATTAAATCTGTTATATAGGCTATAACCTGGTTACTTCAACTTAGAAAAAGTAGTTTTTCTCTCTTCTTTTTACTTCTTGTTCAAAATAATGTAATGTTTTTGTTGTTGTTGTTGCTTGAAAGTCTCACCAAATTGCTTCTCCTCCATTTCATTTGATTGAGGAGGCCTGACCACTGGGAGTCATTATATTAACCACTCCTCCATGTAAAATAATGAACTGTTCTTGGTCAAAGCTCTTTTCATTGATAAAAACATAAACTCACTCGAACTGGCTTTAGAAAAAAAGAGAGAATTGATTATAAATAATAAAGAAAGGGCAGTAAGTACAGTCAGCCTCTAAAAAGACTTGGGACCTGGAAAACAAGCAGGAAACAAAGCAGTCTATCTCCCTCATTTAAGAATATAGCAGGTTGCATAAATATGTTCCTATAAGAAGTGTCTGTTCATATCCTTTGCCCACTTTTTGATGGGGTCGTTTGGTTTTTTTTTCTTGTAAATTTGTTTAAATTCCTTGTAGATTCTGGATATTAGCCCTTTGTCAGATGGATAGATTGTAAAAATTTTCTCCCATTCTGTAGGTTACCTATTCACTCTGATGATAGTTCCTTTTGCTGTGCAGAAGCTCTTTCATTTAATTAGGTCCCATTGGTCAATTTTGGCTTTTTTGTCATTGCTTTTGGTGTTTAGTCATTAGGTTTTGGCCCATGCCTGTGTCCTGAATGGCATTGCCTGCATTTTCTTCTAGGGTTTTTATGGTTTTAGGTCTTACATTTAAGTCTTTAATCCATCTTGAGTTAATTTTTGTAAAAGGTATAAGGAAGGTGTCCAGTTTGTTTTCTGCATATGGCTAGCCAGTTTTCCTAGTACCATTTATTAAATAGAGAATCGTTTCCCCATTGCTTGTTTTTGTCAGGTTTGTCAAAGATCAGATGGTTGTAGATGTGTGGTGTCATTTCTGAAGCCTCCATTCTTTTCCATTGCTCTATATATCTGTTTTGGTACCAGTACCATGCTGTTTTGGTTACTATAGCCTTGTAGTATAGTTTGAAGTCAGCGTGATGCCTCCAGCTTTGTTCATTTTGCTTAGGATTGTCTTGGCTATAGATTCAATGCTATTCCCATATTCTTTCTACTATAAAGACACATGCATATGTATGTTTATTGCAGCACTGTTTACAATAGCAAAGACTTGGAACCAACCCAAATGCCCATCAATGATAGACTGGATAAAGAAAATGTGGCACATACACACCATGGTATAATCTGCAGCCATAAAAATAATGAGTTCATATCCTTGCAGGGACATGGGTAAAGCTGGGAACCATCATTCTCAGCAAATTAACACAGGAACAGAAAACCAAACACGGCATGTTCTCACTCATAAGTGAGAGTTGAATAGTGAGAACTCATGGACACAGGGAGGAGAACATCACACACCAGGGCCTGTTTGGGGTGGGGGCTAGGAGATGGGGTAGCATTAGGAGAAATACCTAATGCAGATGACAGGTTGATGGGTGCAGAAAACCACCACGGCACATGTATACCTACGTAACAAACCTGCACGTTCTGCACATGTATCCCAGAACTTGAAGTATAATAAAAAAGAATATAGTATTAGATATTTCACTCTATGTATAGACATTTCATTAATTCTTTTCTTGGCCACTGCCATTTCCTCCTTCTCCATGAAGTGGCAGAATGTGAATGCTTGGTAACTCATCAGTTTATATATCTTCCCAGTTTGAATTGTGAAATGAAACTAATTACGTAAAATTTTTTTTCTTTTCTTTTTTTTTTTTTTTTTTTTTTTTTGAGACAAGGTCTCCTTCTGTTGCACAGGCTGGAGTGCAGTGGCGTGATCTCAGTTCACTGCAACCTCTGTCCCCCAGGATGAAGTAATTCTTTGATGTCAGCCTTCTAAGTAGCTCGACTACGGGTGCACGCCACCATGCCCAGCTAACTTCTCATTCCCAGTTCTAAATGCTTGCAAGAAAGAAGCTAATTAGCCTGGATGGGTCAGTTGTCCATGTTAATTAACTGTAACTATAGGATGACCATTGCCATAGATGGCCCAGTACATGGCAATGTGAGCCCTGGTCATATATGAAGCTACATTGTGTATATTTTGTAGGATAGATCCAACTGGAACAGCTAACTACCGCATAGAACAGTATTTCCATCCAACATCAATTGGTGGTTTGTTTTCTGTAATTGCTCTGTACCAGTAGAGATATTTACAACCGTGAATCAAGTACAGTTCCTAATGTTCAAGAGCAGCACATGACAATCACATGCTTAGTCTCTATGACTTAGTACTGAAAATTACAAGTGAGGCAAATTCTCTTCCTCTTCTTGGCCAATGCTTTAAAAGACTATCTCACTATGTCCTACTGAATGACATAATCTTGTCATAAACAGTTAAAATATAATAAAAGCTCCCAGTACTACTTTAATTTTTCCTTTGAATATATATTCTAGAACCCTCCTCAAGACAAAGGCTATTTTTTATTTTTAAAAAAGAAAAACATTTCTTGGTCTCTGGTGATATGCCAAACATTGTTCTACATACCTTACTTGTAATCAACATATTTAACCTTCATAACAATCTAAGTTATATATAGTTATATATAATTATGTATGATTTTATAGGTGAGAAAAAAGGTACAAGGTTTAAGTATTATACTTTGCACAAAGCAGACAGCTAGCTAAGAGAGAAGTAAAACTTGAAACTGAGGATGAATTTGAGGCACAAATCAGAACCACAGCCTATCTCTGCATTGACCTTTATTTGTCATCTTTAACTTCCTAACACCTTGGACATTATCAATAAATGAAGTGTGTATGGTAGAATTTTCTCTAACTGACCTCCTTTAACCAGTTCACTCTGTTAGACCTTTTTCATGTCTTGATATGAAAAACATTGGTAAGTGACCTTGTGTTTCTCTTTGCAGCATTTGATATGTTCACTCTTTATGCCTGTTTGAACTTGCAATTTAATAACATAATATTATTAAATAGGATATTAAATAGGACTGATTAAACAGAATCAAGAAAAAAGTTATTTCTATAAAAAGCATGTTAAGTGTTTTGCAAGAATTTGAGGAGATGAGCCACCATAATAATTGCCTTTTTAAGTAGGATTGGAAAAATGTTATAAAAAATTAGAAAAAAAATTAATTTCACAGAATGATGGGCAAGGGATAATTAATAAGTACCGTTAAGTGCTTGTTTCACTTCAAAGATTTTATGACTGGAAGGTTTAGGTGATGCATTATTGATATGATTATGCAAAAAGGTTTCCAATCAGTGGAGAAATATTCAAAGTCTATACAAAAATTGTCAAATAAATATATATTTATATGTTGTAGGCTAAAGCAAGATGTTACAGCAGACATATAACTATTTTTAAATTCCACTTTCTAATTTTTATTACTGATGTATAATGTACATAGTTTTGGTGTACGTGTGATTATTTAACACACGCATATAATTTGTAAGGATCAGTGAACTTAGGATATCTATCACCTGAAATACTTTTATATTCCTTATGCTATAACCATTCAAATTCTTCTTTTCTAGCTATTTTGAAATGTACAATAGATTACTCTAAACTATAGCCACCCTACTGATCTAACACAAGATCTTATGTTTTCTATCAAACCTTGTATTTCTACCCATTAATCAACTTTTTTTTATCCTCCTCTTCCCTCCACTTCCTGGCCTCTGATAACCACTAACCTACTCTCTATGTAAGAGAGGTACTTTTTTAGCTTCCACATATGAATAGGAATATGCAATATTTGTCTTTTTGTGCTTGTGTTTATTTTATTTAGCATCCAGTTCCATCCATGTTTCTGCAAATAACAGGATTTTATGGAAGAATAGTATTTAATTGCATATATGTACTGTATATATTTATATTTTATATACATTTGTTTTATATATAAATATATACCACATTTTCTTTATCCATTCCTCCTTTCATAGACAGGTTGATTCCACAATTTGGCTATTATGATTAGTGTTGTAGTAAGCATGAGAGTGTAGATATCTCTTCAATATGTTGATTTCCTTTCTTTTGGATATATACCCAGTAGTGGAATTGCTGGATCATATGATAGTTCTATTTTTTTTTTTTTTTTTGAGGGAAAAGTATATTGTTCTCTATAGTGGTTGTACTAATTTATATACCCACCAACATTGTGCAAGGATTCTCATTTCTCCTCATTCTCATTAGCATCTGTTATTGCCTATTATTTTTATAAAAAGCCGTATTACCTGAGGTGAGATGATATGTCGTTGTGGTTTTGATTTGCATTTGTCTGATGATTAGTGATGTTGAACATTTATTTTCACATACCTGTTGGCCATTTGCATCTCTCTTTTTTTGAGAAATGCCTTAGGTCTTTTCTTCAATTTAAAAATAGAATTGTTTGTTTTTACTATTGAGTTGAGTTCCTTATATATGTTTGTTATTAATTTCTTGTCAGATGCATAGTTTGCAAATGTTTTTTTCCCATTCTGTGGGCTGTCTCTTCACTTTGTTGATTGTTTCCTTTGTTGTCCAGAAGATTTTTAGCTTGATTTGTTTCTGTTTGTCTATTTTTGCTTTTGGTTGCCTATGCTTTTGAAGTCATACACACAAAAAAATCTTTGCCTGGAACAACTTCCTGGGAAAAGACAAAAAAACATTTCCCCAAAGTTTTCTTCTAGTAGTTTCATATTTTGAGGTCTTAGATTTAAGTCTTTAATCTGTGTTGATTTGATTTTTGTGTATGATCAGAGATAGGGGTCTAGTTTCATTCTTCTACATAGTTATCCAGGTTTTCCAGGACCATTCATTGAATAAACTGTCCTTTCCCCATTTTATATCCTTGAAATCTTTGTCAAACAGGAGTTGGCCATAAATGTGTGGAATTTTATCTAAGTTATCTGCTCTGCTGCTTTGGTCTATTTGTGTGTTTTTATGAGAGTATATGATGCTGATTTGGTTACTCTAGCTTTGTAGTAAATTATGAAGTCAGACAGTGGGATGCCTTCAGTTTTGTTCCTTTTGCTCAAGATTGTTTTGGCTATTCAGGGTCTTGTAGCTCCATACAAATTTTAGGATTAGTTTTTGATTTCTGTGAAGAACATCATTGGTATTTTTATAGGAATTGCATGGAATCTAAACTACTGTGGGATGTATTGTGATTTAAAACTTATTCGTCCATTTCATGAACAGGAAATATGTTTTTATTTTTTTCTATCCTCTTCCATTTCTCTCATGAGTGTGTGATCATTTTCCCTGTGTAGATATTTCAATTCTTTCATTCCATTCTTTTCTGAGTATTTCGTATTATTTATAGGTGTTGCAAATGAGATTGGTTTCTTTTCTTTTTCAGATTTTTTGCTGTTGGCATATATAAATGCTACTGATTTTTATATGCTGATTTTTATCATATACATTTACTGAGTTTATTATCAGTTTCAACAGTTTTTTTGTTGAATTCTTTAGGTTTTTTCTGTATTTAAGATCATGTCATCTGCGAATAAGGCTAATGTGACTTCTTCCTTTCCAGTTTGGATGCCCTTTTTTTTTTTCTCTTGCCTAATTACTCTCACCAGGACTTCTAGTACTATATTAAATATAAGTAGGGGAAGTGTCTCGTCCCAAATCTTAGAGGAAAGACTTTCAACTTTTAACTTTTCCCCATTTAGTACAATGTTACCTGTGGGTTTGTCATATATAGTACGGTCTTTTTTCTTTATTCAGCCAAACTTTGTCTTTTAATTGAAGAATTGAGTCAATCTACATTCATACGCAGATCCCTGTGAAGCAAAGGACATCAAACCCCTAAATTCAGCTGAGCCTTCTTTTATGGTATTCTGGCAACCATGTCTGAAGGGTTGGTGCCTTAGGAGTTTAGGCTTTTTTTTTTTTGGTCTAAAGAAGCTGTAATTACTTCCCCTGAGATAGTTAGTTACCGTGCAAGATATTGCTGGTTCTGGACAAGACCTACATCCACTACCCCTCTTTTCTTCTAGACTTATAATTAGACTCATGTTCCTGCAGGCCCAGATGGGTGATGTCAAAGTGTAAACCATAGAAATCTGAGCTATAGTCCAAACTACTGTAATATTTTTCTAGTGTATACAGAAAGAAATATGAGAAATATGTGTGAGAACTTATATTAATGGTATGGAATAACAGTGGAAGAAAAAAAAGTTGAACCAAGATAAATGTATTGATATGAGACCAGGAAGCAGAGAATTTCAATTCACTGTTGCAGCTTCATGGATTAGAAGGGGATCTAACACTTTGATTGAGTGTTTGGGTGAAACCAAGTTGAAATGCATGATTAGCATTGGTATACCGTAGAAGAATAATTCTAAAACTTAGATGTGAATGTTAGATTTATCATGTGAAACTTGGTTACTCACTCTTCAAGGTTCCCGAGGAAACACCTTACACTATAACTTTAAGAAAGAAATCTGTAAGGAGAGCCTCAGCATTGATGAAGACCTTTATGGTTCTCCTTTTCTGTAGGTCAGAAACTCCAGTGGGAAATGTTGCTACTGAACTGGGATTGTTAAATGCAGTGGAGATAGTTGTATTTTAGGGTGGCAGAAGCCAGGTGGTGGCATGTAATTGCCAATAATAAGGTAATATAATTGTCTTAATGAACAGAAGGTCAAAACAGGAATTAGAATGGTCTGAGTTGCAGAGATTTAAGGGATTGGCTAGTTGATTATGGTCTCCCTAGGGGGAAAATTAGTTTGACAATCTACTAAACTTCTAATTGATATTTATAAACAGAAACTTTTAGGTCAAGTCAACAGAATTCAAACTTAAATTACCAAAACAGTCATGGAGTCTTAGTAAGTTCCTAGATTGGATTCAGTTTACAAAACTGGAACCCTTGAATTAAGAGGACACTGGGTTTGCTTGAGAAAGGACCTACTTCACTGCCTAAAACTTATACTGATAATCTTCCTTCCAGCATTCCCCAAAGAGTCCTATAGCCTTTTACTAGAATTACCATGCAGTAGGAAAAGAAAATTGTGAGACATTTTGGGGGATTATTGGGTACTAGCTCTGACCTGAAACTAGTTCCAGAAGATGCAGAACACCAGTGTAGTTCACAAGTCAGTGTGGAGCCTTATGGGGGTCAGGTAGTCAGTGGTGTTTTAGGTCACGTCTATCTCACAGTGGGTTCAGTGGATCCTTGAACACACCCTGAGCTACGGTTTGTATAGTTGACATGGGCATACTGGCAAAATCGCTGGACTGTGTTCTTATTCTGTGGAGTGAGGGCTATCACGGTGGGAAAGGCCAAGTGGAAACCACTAGAAACACCTCTATACAGAAAATAGTAAATCAAAAGCAATACTGAATACCTGGAGGAGTTACAAACATTAATGCCACCATCAAGGACTTGAAAGATAAGATGATGATTTTTACTCATCCCCATTCAATTCGTCTATTTGGCCTTTCCAGAAAGCAGATGGAACTTGGAGAATGAGAGTGAGAAATAATAAGCTTAACTAAGCACTGATGCCAATTGCAGCTACTGTCCCAGATGTGGTTTTATTGCTTGAACAAATTAACACATCCCCTGGTATCTGGTATACAGCTATTAACATGGAAAATGCCTTTTTTCTTAATATTTGTTAATAAAGACCACTAAAAGAAGCGTGCTTTCAGTTGACAAGGCCAGCAATACATCTTCACTGTCCTTCCTCAAGGGTATATCAACTCTCTAGGCCTATGTCATAATACAATATTCAGGGAATTTGATTTTTTTTTTAATTTCCACAAGACAAAATGCTGGTCTGTTATATATGACACTAGCTTATTTCACTTAGTGAGCAAGAAATAGCTATTACTCTGGACTTACTGATGAAATATTTGCATGTGACATGTTGAAACATAAAACTGGCAAAAATTCAGGGGCTTTTTTTTTCAGTGGAATTTCTAGAAGTCTACTTGTGTTGGGCAGGGCGAAATAAGGCAAAGGATGAATTGTTGTATCTACACCCTTCTACAAGCATAAAAGAGGTATAGTATCTAGTGGGTCTCTTTGAATTTTGAAAGCAATATTTTCCTTATTCGTGTAGATTACTCTGGCCCATTTACCAAGTGATCCAAAAGACTGTTAGTTTGAGGTGGAGCACACAATAGAAGAAGGTTCTGCAACAGGCCTAGACTAGGCTACTGTGTAAGCTGCTCTGCCACTTAGGCCATATGATCCAGCAGATCCAAAGGGGTGTGAAGTGTCATTGGCAGAGAGAGGTGCTCTTTGGACTCCTTAGCAGCCTGCTAGAGTGCATAATAGTGCAGATCCCTATGATTTCGGAGCAAATCTGCATCATATTTGGTGAATAACTAATCTCTTTTTTAGAAGATTTTTATTTGCTACTGAACCTTAGTAGAGACTGAACACGATCGTTGGCCACCAAGTTACTGTGTAACCTGTACTACCCATTGTGAACTAGTGGTTGTCTGACTCATCAAGCTATAAAGTTGGGTGTCTAGAGCAGCACTCTATCTTCAAACGGAAGCAGTATTCATGATATTGAGCCCTTGTAGGCCTTAAAGGCTCAGGTATGTTACATGAGAAGTGGGCCCAGGGTTCCTACTCCTGCTGCATTACCTTCTTTCATCAGCCCACACCTATGATTCCCTTGGGAACTCTCTATAACTAGTTCACTTAAGAAGAGAAATCTTTGGCCTGGTTTACTGATTGCTCTGCATGATATACAGGCACCACTTAGGAGTAAGTAACTGAAGAACTATAGCTCCTTTTTGAGACTTCCCTGAAAAACAGTGGTGAAGGGAAATTCTCCCAGGGTGCAAAACTTTGGTTTATCTTGCTTGGAGGGTGAAATGGCCAGAGGTACAAGTCTATATCAATTCCTACGCTGTAACCAATTGTTTGGCTGAACGGTCAAGAATTTAAAAGGAAAATGATTAGCTAAGTACTGAAAGGGAATCCTGGGGAAGAGGTATATGGCTAAACCTTTTTGAATGGGTGAAACGTGGAAATATTTGTATTTCACCAGAATGCTCACCAAAGAATAATCTCAGCAGAGGAAGATTTTAATGATCAAGTGGTTAGGATGACTCATTCTGTGGATAGCAGTTAGCATTTTTTTTCCCAGTCATCCACATCTGTCATTGCTCAATGAGTCCATGACAAAGTGCCCAGTTAGCCAAAATGGCAGAGATGAAGTGAAGTGTGTACCTGGGCTCAGCAATGTGGATTGACATTCACCAGTGCTTAAGTATAGCTAATGCTGCATGTCCAGTCTGCTAGCAACACAGAACAACATGTGGTTTCTCATATGACATGATTATTTGGAGGCATTAGTCAGTCACATGGTGGCAGATTGATTATATTGGATTGTTTCCATCATGTAAAAGTGAGCGTTTAATGACAAAGTGTGGAATGAGCCTGTGCTCATGGGGGTGGTACCACTCACTTTTTTTTTTTTTTTTTTTTTGAGACAAAGTCTCGGTCTGTTGCCAGACTGAACTGCGATGGCGCAATCTCAGCTCACTGCAAACTCTACCTCCTGGGTTCAAGCAATTTTCCTAGCTCAGCCTCCTGAGTAACTGAGATTACAGGCATGCGCCACCATGCCCGTCTACTTTTTGTATTTTTAGTAGAGGCAGGGCTTCACTGCATCAATCAGGCTGGTCTTGAACTCCTGACCTCGTCAAGATCTTCCCACCTCAGCCTCCCAAAATGCTGGGATTACAGGCGTGAGCCACCACGCCCAGCCACCACTCAGTATTACTTTTAGTAATCAACTAGCAATTTTATTTTGTTGGTACAAAAGTAATTGTGGTTTTAGACTGTGAATTTTAAATCATTACAGCCAGGCTCAACAAATCTTTTTTAATCAAAATAGAAACCTTTACAATCAACACATTTTTGCCAAGGAGAAATGTTTTTTTTTTTTTTTTTTTTTTTTCTTGTAGCATAAAAATCCATGTTTTAGGATTCAGCAAACTCTGGAAAAGCATTTTCTGCATCCTGCTGGTTGCAGAAGCATTTTTTCTGCAAAAAGTTGTCAAGATGCATGAAGAAGTGGTAGTTGGTTGGCGAGAGGTCAAGTGAATATGGCGGATGAGGCAAAAGTTCATAGCCCAATTCGTTCAACTTTTGAAGTGTTGGTTGTGCAATGTGCAGTCAGGCATTGTTGTGGAGAAGAATCAGGCCCTTTCTGCTGACCAGTGCCAGCTGCAGGCATTGCAGTTTTCTGTGGATCTCATCGATTTGCTGAGCATACTTCTCAGATGTAATAGTTTTACTAAGATTCAGAAAGCTGTAGTGGATCAGATCAGCAGCAGACCACCAAGACCAGCGACAGACCACCAGTGACCGTGACCCTCTTTTGGTGCAAGTTTGGCTTTAGGAAAGTACTTTGGAGCTTCTTCTTGTTTTAACCACTGAGCTGGTTGTCATTAGTTGTTGTATAAAATACAATTTTCCTCCCACATCACAATCCGATTGAAAAATGGTTCATTGTTGTTGCATAGAATAAGAGAAGATGACACTTCAAAATGATGATTTTTTAAAAATTTTCATTCAGCTTATGAGTCACCTATTTATCGAGCCTTTTCACCTTTCCAGTTTGCCTCAAATACCAAGTGACCATAGAATGGTTGATGTTGAGTTATTTGGCAACTTCTCATGTTAGTTGTAAGAGGATCAGCTTTGAAGATTGCTCTCAATTGGTCATTAACTTCTAATGGCCGGCCACTACACTCCTCATCTTCAAGGCTCTTGTCTCCTTTGCAAAATTTCTTGAACCGTCATTACACTGTACATTTGCTAGCAGTTCCTGGGCCAAATGCATTGTTGATGTTGCAAGTTGTCCCTGCTGCTTTATGACCCATTTTGAACTCAAATAAGAAAACTGCTCAAATTTGCTTTCTGTCTAACACCATTTCCATAGTCTAAAATAAATGTAAAATAAACAGCAAGTACTAAGTCATCAGCAAAAAAAAAAAAAAATAAAATGAGAAATGTACATTAATATATAACATGACCACATTTATTTAAGAATGTATTTCCTTTTTGTGTGTTTGTTTGTTTTTTGAGATAGAGTCTCACTCTGTCGCCCAGGTTGGAGTGCAGTGGTGTGATCTCCGCACACTGCAAGCTCTGCCTCCCGGGTTTATGCCATTCTCCTGCCTCAGCCTCCTGAGTAGCTGGGACTACAGGCACCCGCCACCACGCCTGGCTAATTTTTTGTATTTTTAGTAGAGACAGTGTTTCCTGTTTTAGCCAGGATGGTCTCGATCTCCTGACCTTGTGATCTGCCCACCTCAGTCTCCCAAAGTGCTGGGATTACAGGCATGAGCCACCGCGCCCGGCCAGGAATGTATTTCAATATCAAATGACAAATTTCAATAATGCAGAAGTATTTACTTTTATTATAAATACTTTTATGTTATATGTTATAATTTTATATTACAGATTTCATTTCTTAGAACAATATTAGATTCACAGAAAAATTGAGTAGAAGGTACTGAGATTTCCAACCTACCCTGTTATTGTTAATTTTTTTGTCAACTTGACTGAGCTAAAGAATATCTAGATAGAAAGTAAAACATTATTTCTACATTTGCCTGTAAGGTTGTTTCTAGGAGAGGTTGACATTTAAGGCTGGGTGCAGTGGTTCATGCCTGTAATTCCAGCACTTTGGGAGGCCAAAGCAGCCAGGTCACCTGAGGTTGGGAGTTCAAGACCAGCTTTACCAACATGGAGAAACCTCGCCTCTACTGAAAATACAAAATTAGCTGGGTGTGGTGGCACATGCCTGTAATCTGAGCTACTTCGGAGGCTGAGACAGGAGAATCACTTGAACCCAGGAGGTGGAGGTTGCAGTAAGCCGAGATCATGCCATTGCACTCCAGTCTGGGCAACAAGAGTGAAACTCCATCTCAAAAAAAAAAAAAAAAAAAAAAATTAGTAGACTGTTTAAAGAAGGTTTAAAGAAAGGTCTGCTTTCATCAGTATGGGAATCCATTTAGAATCCAAATTGAACACAAAGGCAGAAGAAGAGCAAATTATCTCTCTGTTCTTAAGCTAAGGCATGCATTGTTTATTAACTTTGGACATCACAGCTCCTGCTCCCCAAGATCTTTAGATTCTAGGACTTATACCTCCTTGTTCTCAGACCTTACACCTTGGACTGGGAGTTATATCATCCGCTCCCATCTGGTTCTCAGGCCTTCAGAACTGGACTGAATTATACCACTAGATTTCGTGGTTTTCCAGCTTGCAGAGAACATATCATGGGAAACCTTGGCACTCATAATGAATGTGAGCCAATTCTCATAATAAATCTCCTCTTATATATCTACATATATCCCACTGGTTCTGTTTCTCTGGAGACCCATGGCTAATACATATCTCCTACTCCCAAACATGCATAGCTTCACCCATTACCAACATTACCCACCAGAGTAGTACATTTGTTGCAATCTCTGCATCTAAATTAACACATTATTATCACCTAAAGTCCACAATTTACATTAGGGTTCAATCTTGTTATTATATATGATATGAATTTGGACAAACATATAATGATATGTATCTACCATTGTAGTACTATATAGAATAGTTTTACTGCCCTAAAAATCCTCTGTACACCATCTATTTATTCCTTCCTGCTCCCTCATCCCTGCAACTACTGATCTTTTAGCTGTCTACATAGTTTTGCCTTCTAAAATGTCATATAGTTGGAATCACACAGTACATATAGCCTTTTCATATTGGTTTCTTTTACTAATATGCATTTATGTTTCTTCCATATTTTTTATTTCTTAATAGTTAATTTGTTTTTAGCACTAAATAATATTTTATTGTCTGGATATATCATAGTTACTCATCTACTTACGTTTATCTTGGTTGCTTCCATGTTTTTGCAATTATGAATAAAGGTACTATAAACATTCATGCACAGGTTTTTGTGTGGTCATAAATTTTCAGTTACTTTGGGTATATACCAAGGAGTAAGATTGTGTGATAAGAATATGTTTAGTTTTGTAAGAAATTGCCAACACATCATCCAAAGTGGCTGTACAATTTTGCATTCTCACCAGTAATGAATGAGAGTTAGGGTTGCTCTACATCTTAACCAACATCTAGTGTTGCTAGTGTTCTGGATTTTGCTAAGCTAATCCAGATGTATATTGGTATCATATTGTTTAACTTGCATTTCCTTCATGAAATATGTTTGGAACATCTCCTTATGTGCTTGTTTGCCATTTGTATATCTTCTTTGGTGAGATGTTTGTCAAGGTTGTTAGCGATTTTAAAATTAAATTTTCTTATTGTTGAGATTTAGGAGTTCTTGTATATTGGAGTTAACAGTCCTTTACTGATATGTCTTTTGCAAACATTTTCCCCATTCTGTGGCTTGTCTTTTCATTCTCTTTAGACTTTTTACACAGAGTCAAACTTTGTAATTTTAATTAAGTCCAGCTTAATCATTCAATATTTTGATCTTTAGTGTCATATCTGAAAAATCATTGTCAAACCCAAGGTCTTCTAGATTTTCTTCTATGTTATCTTCTAGGAATTTTATAGTTTTGTGTTTTATATTTAGTTCTGAGATATACTTTGAGTTAGTTTTTGTCAAGGGTATGAAGTTTGTATTTCAATTCTTTTTATGTAGATGTGAGGTTATTTTATTACCATTTTTTGAAAACACTCCTTGCTCCATTGTGTTGTCTTTGCTCCATTGGCAAATATCAGTTGACCATATCAATCTAGTTCCGGGCTCTCTATTATGTTCCACTGATCTTTTTGCCTATTATTTCACCAGTACCACACTGTCTGGATTGCTGCAGCTTTATATAAAGTCTTAAAGTTGGATATTGTACGTTCTTGGACTTTGTTCTTCAATATTTGGTTGGTTATTATGTTTTCTTTTTTTCTTTTTTTTTTTTTTTTTTTTGCCTCTCCATGTAAACTTTAAAGTCACTTTGCTGATGTCCACAAAACAGCTGTTAGGATTTTTGTTGGAATTACATTGAATTTATTCGTTAAATAGGAAATAGCTGACATCTTGACAATATTGAGTCTTCCTAATTATGAACAAGAAATATCCTTCTATTTATTTTGTTCTTTTATTTCTTCATCAGAGTTTTATAGTTTTCCTCTTTTAGATTTTATACTTTTTTATATTTATACCTAAGTATTTTATTTCAGTGGTGCTAATGTAAATGGTAATAATTTTTTTATTATACTCTAAGTTCTAGGGTACATGTGCACAACGTGCAGGTTTGTTACATAGGTATACATGTGCTATGTTGGTTTGCTCCACCCATCAACTTATCATTTACGTTAGGTATTTCTTAATGCTATCCTTCCCTCAACCCCTCATCCCTTAACAGGCCCTGGTGTGTGATGTTCCCCACCCTGTGTCCAGTGTTCCCATTGTTCAATTCCCACCTATGAGTGAGAACATGTGATGTTTGGTTTTCTGTCCTTGTGATGGTTAACTGAGAATGATGGCTTCCAGCTTCATCTTTTTTCATGTTTACATAATATTCCATGGTGTATATGTGCCACATTTTCTTAATTCAGTCTATCACTCATGGACATTTGGATTGGTTCCAAGTTTTTGCTCTTGTGAATAGTGCCACAATACACATACATGTGTGTGTGTCTTTATAGCAGCATGATTTATACTCCTTTGGGTATATACTCAGTAATGGGATTGCTGGGTCAAATGGTATTTCTATTTCTAAATTCTTGAGGAATAGCCACACTATCTTCCACAATGGTCGAACTAATTTACACTCCCACCAGCAGTGTAAAAGCATTCCTATTTCTCTACATCCTCTCCAGTATCTGTGGTTTCCTGACTTTTTAATGATTGCCAATCTAACTGACATGAGATGGTGTCTCACTGTGGTTTTGATTTTCATTTCTCTCATGACCAGTGATGATGAGCATGCTTTTATGTATCTGTTGGCTGCATAAATGTCATCTTTTGAGAAGTGTCTGTTCATAAACTTTGCCCATGTTTTGATGGGGTTGTTTTTTTTTTCTTGTAAATTTGTTTAAATTCTTTGTAGATTCTGGATATTAGTTAGCCCTTTGTCAGATGGGTAGATTGCAAAAATCTTCTTCCATTCTGGTTGCCTGTTCACTCAGATGGTAGTTTCTTTTGCTGTGCAGAAGCTCTTTAGTTTAATTAGGTCCCATTTGTCTATTTTGACTTTTGTTGCCATTACTTTTAGTGTTTTAGTCATGAAGTCCTTGCCCATGTCTATGTCCTGAATAGTATTGCCTAGGTTTTCTTCTAGGGTTTTTATGGTTTTAGGTCTAACATTTAAGTGTTTAATCCATCTTGAATTAATTTTTGCATAAGGTGTAAGGAAGGGATCCAGTTTCAGCTTTCTGCATATGGCTAGCCAGTTTTCCCAGCACCATTTATTAAATAGGGTATCTTTTTCTCATTTCTTGTTTCTTTCATGTTTGTCAAATATCAGATAGTTGTAGATGTGTGGCATTATTTCTGAGGCCTCTGTTCTGTTCCATTGATCTATATATCTGTTTTGGTACTTGTACCATGCTGTTTTGGTTGCTGTAGCCTCGTTGTATAGTTTGAAGTCAGGTAGCATGATGCCTCCATCTTTGTCTTTTTGCTTAGGATTGTCATGGCAATGTGGGCTCTTTTTTGGTTCCATATGAACTTTAAAGTAGTTTTTTCCAATTCTGTAAAGAAAGTCATTGGTAGCCTGATGGAGATGGCATTGAATCTGTAAATTATCTTGGGCAGTATGGTGATTTTCATGATATTGATTCTTCCTATCTGTGAGCATGGAATGTTCTTCCATTTGTTTGTGTCCTCTTTCATTTCATTAAGCAGTGGTTTGCAGTTCTCCTTGAAGAGGGCCTTCACATCCCTTGTAAGTTGTGTTCCTAGGTATTTTTTATTCTCTTTTTAGCAATTGCGAATGAGAGTATACTCATGATTTGGCTATTTGTCTGTTATTGCTGTATCAGAATGCTTGTGATTTTTTCACATAGGCTTTGTATCCTGAGACTTTGCTGAAGTTGCTTATTAGCTTAAAGAGATTTTGGGCTGAGATGATGGGGTTTTCTAAATATACAATCATGTCATCTGCAAACAGGACAATTTGACTGCCTGTTTTCCTAATTGAATACCCTTTATTTCTTTCTCTTGTCTGATTGCCCTGGCCAGAACATTCAACACTATGTTGAATAGGAATGGTGAGAGAGGGCATCCTTGTCTTTTGCTGCTTGTCAAAGGGAATGCTTCAAGTTTTTGCCCATTCAGTATGACATTGGCTGTAGGTTTGTCATAAATATCTCTTATTATTTTGAGATACATTCCACCAATACCTAGTTTGAGAGTTTTTAGCATGAAGCACTGTTGAATTTTGTTGAAGGCCTTTTCTGCATTTATTGAGATAATCATGTGGTTTTGTCATTGGTTCTGCTTATGTGATGGATTGCTTTTATGGATTAGTATATGTTGAACGAGCCTTTGCCTCCCAGGGATGAAGCCCACTTGATCATGGTGGATAAGCTTTTTGATGTGCTGCTGGATCCAGTTTGCCAGTATTTTATTGACGATTTTCACATCAATGTTTTTCAGGGATATTGGTCGAAAATTCTCTTTTTTCACTGTGTCTGCCAGGCTTTGGTATCAGGATGATCCTGGCCTCATAAAATGAATTAGGGAGGATTCCCTCTTTTTCTATTGATTGAAATGATTTCAGAAGGAATGTTATCAGCTTCTCTTTTACATCTGGTAGAACTCGGCTGTGAATCCATCTGGTCTTGGACTTTTTTTGCTTGGTAGGCTATCAGTGCCTCGATTTCAGAGTCTGTTATTGGTTTATTCAGAGATTTAGCTTCTTCCTGGTTTAGTCTTGGGAGGGGGTATGTGTCCAGGAATTTGTCCATTTCTTCTTTATTTTCTAGTTTATGTGCATAGAGATGTTTATAGTATTCTCTGATGGTAGTTTGTGTTTCTGTGGGATCAGTGGTGATATTCCCTTTATCATTTTTATTGCATCTATTTGAGTCTTCTGTCTTTTCTTCTTTGTCCTGCTAGCGGCCTATCAATTTTGTTGATCTTTTCAAAAAACCAGCTCCTGGGTTCATTGATCTTTGAAGGATTTTTTGTGTCTCTGTCTCCTTCAGTTGTGCTCTGATCTTAATTATTTCTTGCCTTCTGCTAGCTTTTGAATTTGTTTGCTCTTGCTTTCTCTAGTTCTTTTAATTGTGATGTTAGATTGTCGATTTTAGATCTTTCCTGCTTTCTCTTGTGGGCATTTAGTGCTATAAATTTCCCTCTACACACTGCTTTAAATGTGTCCCAGAGATTCTGGTACATCATGTCTTTGTTCTGATTGGCTTCAAAGAACATCTTTATTTATGCCTTCATTTCGTTGTTTACCCAGTAGTCATTCAGGAGCACTTGTTTAGTTTCCATGTAGTTCTGTGGTTTTTGAATGAGTTTGTCAATCCTGAGTTCTAGTTTGATTGCACTGTGGTCTGAGAGACAGTTTGTTGTGATTTCTGTTCTTTTACATTTGCTGAGGGTGCTTTACTTCCAATTATGTGGTCAATTTTAGAATAAGTGTGATGTGTTGTTGAGAAGAATGTATATTCTGTTGATTTGGGATGGAGAGTTCTGTAGATGTCTATTAGGTCCACTTGGTGCAGAGTTGAGTTCAAGTCTTAGATATTCTTGTTAACCTTCTGTCTAACATTGACCTAACATTGACAGTGGGGTGTTAAAGTCTCCCATTTTTATTGTGTGGGAGTCTAAGTCTCTTTGTAAGTCTCTAAGGACTTGCTTTATGAATCTGGGTACTCCTGTATTGCGTGCATATATGTTTAGGATAGTTAGCTCTTGTTGAATTGATCCCTTTACCATTATGTAATGACCTTCATTGTCTCTTTTGATCTTTGTTGGTTTAAAGTCTGTTTTATCAGTGACTGGGATTGCAACCCCTGCATTTTTTTTTTAATTATTTTTTGCTTTGCATTTGCTTGGTAGATCTTCCTCCATCCCTTTATTTTGAGCCTATATATGTCTCTGCACTTGAGATGTGTCTCCTGAACACAGCAAACTGATGGGCCTTGACTCTTAATCCAGTTTATCAGTCTGTATCTTTTAATTGGGACATTAAGCCCATTTACATTTAAGGTTAACAATGTTATGTGTGAATTTGATCCTGTCATATGATGTTAGCTGCTTTTGCCCGTAAATTGATGCAGTTTATTGATAGTATTGATGGTCTTTGCAGTTTGGCATGTTTTTACAGTGGCTGGTACCGGTTTTCCTTTCCATGTTTAGTACTTCCTTCAGGAGCTTTTGTAAGGCAGGCCTGGTGGTGACAAAATCTCTCAGCATTTGCTTGTCTGTAAAGGATTTTATTTCTCCTTCACTTATGAAACATAGTTTGGCTGGATATGAAATTCTGGGTTGGAAATGCTTTAAGAATGTTAAATATAGGCCCCTACTCTTTTCTGGCTTGTAGGGTTTCTGCCAAGAGATCGGCTGTTAGTCTGATGGGCTTCCCTTTCTGGGTAACCTGACCTTTCTCTCTGGCTGCCCTTAACATTTTTTCCGTCATTTCAACCTTGGTGAATCTGATAATTATGTGTCTTGGGGTTGCTCTTCTCGAGGAGGATTTTTGCAGTGTTCTCAGTATTTCCTGAATTTGAATGTTGACCTGCCTTGCTAGGTTGGAGAATTTCTCCTGGGTTATATCCTGAAGAGTGTTTTCCAACTTGGTTCCATTCTCCCCATCACTTTCAGGTACACCAATCAAAAGTAGATTTGGTCTTTTCACATAGTTCCATATTTCTTGAAGGCTTTATTCATTTAATTTTACTCTTTTTTCTCTAAACCTTTCTTCTCACTTTATTTCATTAATTTGATCTTCAATCACTGATACCCTTTCTTCCACTTGATTGAATCGGCTATTGAAGCTTGTGCATGTGTCACGAAGTTCTTGTGCCATGGTTTTCAGCTACATCAGGTCATTTATGGTCTTCTCTATACTGTTTATTCTAGTTATCCACTCAACTAACCTTTTTTCAAGGATTTTAGCTTCCTTGCAATGGGTTAGAACATGCTCCTGTATCTCAGAGAAGTTTGTTATTACCGACCTTCTGAAGCCAGCTTTTGTCAACTCACCAAAGTCATTCTTCATCCAGCTTTGTTCTGTTGCTGGTGAAGAGCTGTGATCCCTTGGAAACAGAGAGGCAATCTGGTTTTTAGAATTTGAAGCTTTTCTACTGTGGTTTCTCCCCATCTTTATGGTTTTATCTACCTTTGGTCTTTGATGTTGGTGACCTACAGATGGGGTTTTGGTTTGGATGTCCTTCCTGTTTGTTAGTTTTCCTTCTAACAGTCAGGACCCTCAGCTGCAGGTCTGTTGGAGTTTGCTGGAGGTCCACTCCAGACCCTGTTTGCCTGGGTATCACCAGCAGAGGCTGCAGAACAGCAAATATTGCAGAACAGCAAATATTGCTGCCTGATCCTTCCTCTGGAAGCTTCGTCCCAGAGGGGTACCCAGCTGTATGAGATGTTGTTAGGTCCCTACTGGGAGGTGTCTCCCAGTTAGGCTATACAGGGGTCAGGGACCTACTTGAGGAGTCAGTCTGTCAGTTCTCAGAGCTCAAACACTATGCTAGGAGAACCACTGCTCTCTTCAGAGATGTCAGGCAGGGATGTTTAAGTATGCAGAAGTTACTGTTGCCTTTTGTTCAACTATGCCCTGCCCACAGAAGTGAGGTCTATAGAAGTAGTAGGTCTTGCTGAGCTGTGGTGGGCTCCACCCAGTTTGAGCTTCCTGGCCACTTTGTTTGCTTACTTAAGCCCTCAGCAATGGTGGATACACCTCCCCCTGCCCAAGTGTAGCCTTGCAGGTCGATCTCAGACTGCTGCGCTAGCAGTGAGCAAGGTTCTGTGGAAGTGTGACCCACTGAGCCAGGTATGGGAGAGAATCTCCTGGTCTGCCAGTTGCTAAGACCATAGGAAAAGCATAGTATTTGGGCAGCAGCATCCCGTTTTTCCTGTTACAATCTGTCAGGGCTTCCCTTGGGTAGGAAAGGGAAATCTCCCAACCCCTTGCACTACCTGGGTGAGGTGATGCCTTGCCCTGCTTCGGCTTGCCCTCTGTGCACTGTACCCACTGTGCAACCAGTCCCAATGAGATGAACCAGGTACCTCGGTTGGAAATGCAGAAATCACCCATCTTCTGCATTGATCACACTGGGACCTGAAGACCGGAGCTGTTCCTATTTGGCCATCTTGGAACGACATGGTAATAAATTTTTAATACCAATTTCTAGCAACAATTTATTCATTGTTGCTATATAGAAAATTGATTCACCTGTATATTATCTTTGTATCCTGAAACTTTGATAGAATTGCCTAGTAGTTCCAGTTGTTGTTATTTTTGGATAATACTTTCAAATCTTCTACATAGGTAATTATGTGAACAAAGACAATTTTATTTCTTCCTTTCCAATTTGTATACCTTTGATTTTATTTTCTTGTCTTATTGCATTAGCTAGGTTTTGTAGTAAAATGTTGAAAAGCAGTGGTGACAGGATATCCTTGCCTTATTCTTAATCCTAGTGGAAAAGCTTTGCATTTTCATACCTAAGTATTAATGTTAATTGTATGTTCTTTGTGGACGTTTTTTATCAAGTTAAGAAAGTTTTCCTTTATTTACTGTTTAATCTACTAGTAAAATTTTTGCTTCTTTTCCTCTGACCTTATGATGTTCTACTGGTCTAGAGGCCTTTGTTTAAAGGGAGGATTACTTCTATCAGGAAACAAAGCAATGTTCCCACCAAACTGGTGGTTAGGTCTTTCACAGAGCCTCTTTGGGCTCCTGTGCATCTGAATCATCAAAGGAGGGAGTTGTTACTTTGTTGTTAGGAAAGATTAATTCTGATTAACAAGGGAAAATTAGCCTGCCATGACACAGGGAGTATAAGGAAGATTATGTCTCCCTCAGGGAAGGTCCCAGTGACAAAAGTTTCCATGGAAAAAACTACAACATCCCAATTTACACACGATTTCCAATGGCTTAGTCACTTTGGAAATGAAGATTTGGGTCACTACATGAGGCAAAAACAAAATAAAACAAAAAACATGACCAGGTGAGGTGCTTGTTCAGAGTAAAGAGAATATAGAATGGGTAGTGGAAAGAGAGAATTATAAAAACAAACTTAACACTATGTTATTAGTTGCTGAGACAAGAGTTGTAATTGTTATGAGTATTTCTTGTTTTTTTTTTCTTTTTTTTAAGATAAATATGTTTGTGCATCAAATCTTTGCTTTCTACCCTCTCTTATCCCTTTATCATCTAACATAAGATGTATTGGATAATGGTTAACTTTAAATCACAATATTTAAGTTTAAGATTTGAAGGAGAAGAGTGAACTTCATCTAAGGACTGTGTCACCTCTTCTGGGAAAAGGACTAGTGTGTTTTCAGTTGCACACAGAATGGCTGCATCATGTTACATAGAAGTATGACTTTATTGCTGTCTTTATTTGGAAATTAAGTATGATTTAGGGGGATGTGTATGGACAACACGTTGACCAAGGTAAACTTCAATGATTAATTAATATGTTAAATTTGCTAGGTTATGGTACACAATCATTCGATCAATTGCAATTAGGTTGGTTCAAAAGTAAGTATTGTTTTTGTCATTACTTTCAAGAGCAAAAACTACAATGACTTTTGCACCAACTTAAAACTTGAAGTGTTGCTGTAGAGGCATTTTGTAGATGTTTTAACAACTACAATCAGCTAATTTTAAGTAATAGACATTATTCTCAATGGTGGGCCTCATCCAATAAGTTGAAGGGCCTTAAGTGCAATACTGAAGTGTTTCTAAGAAGAAAAATATCTGTCTAAACACTGCAGTGTCAGTTGAAAGTTTTCAGCCTTTTGTCCTGCACAGACACATATGGTGTATTAATGTATGGAAATATGTTTGATTTTTGTGTGTTGATCTTGCATATGTGACCTAAACTCATTCATTTGTTTTAGTAGTTGAGTTTTTGTTTTTTGGGATTTTTTGGAGAGGAGACTTGTATTGAATTTCTATACAGACAATCATGACATCTGCAAATGAAGCATAATTTTATTTCTTTCACTTCAATTAGTATGACTTTAATTCCCTTTTGTTTGCTTTATTGAACTTGGTGGAACATGCAGATCATGTTGAGTAAGAGTAATAAGAACAGACATCCTTGCCTTGTCCCTGATCTTAGGGGGAAAGAATTTAGTCTAGAACCAAGAGTGTTCATTGCTGGCTTTTTGTAGATTTTCTTTATCAAATTGAAGACTTTCACCATCAACTCCTAATTTTCTTAGGTTTTTGTTGTTGTTGTTGTTGTTTTTTAATATGAGTGAGTGTTGGATTTTTTTTATTTTTAATTTTATTTGTATGTTTTTTGTCAGCGGGGACAAGGTTTCACTCTCTCCCCCAGGCTGCAGTGCAGTGCCCTGCACTGCAACCTCTGCTTCCCAGGTTTGAGCAATTCTCCTGCCTCAGCCTCCTGAGTAGACTGGCCTACAGGCACCCACCACCACACCTGGCTAATTTTTGTATTTTGAATAGATATGCAGTTTCACCATGTTGGCCAGGCTGGTCTCAAGCTCCTGATCTCAGGTGATACGCCCACCTCAGCCTCCCAAAATGCTGGGGTTACGAGCTTGAGCCATTGTGCCTGGCTGGTGTTGGATTTTTTAATGTTTTCCTCTGTTACTTAGCATAATCAGAATTTGCTTCTTTGGCTTTTTGATATGGTGAATTGCATTGTTTGATATTCAAATATTCAACCAGGCCTGAAATCCTGAAATAAATTTCAGTTGGTCATAGTGTATAATTATTTTGTACATTTTTGGATTTTGTTCGCTAATATTTTTTGAGTATTTTGCATCTAC
>NW_022143617.1:0-14712 GCF_007565055.1 Rhinopithecus roxellana
CAGGGTTCTCTAGGGTATGAAAGTATGAAGAAAAATTTGTGATTTTCTGGTAAAGAAGCATTTTCGGCAAGAATACATATGTGTCCAGAAAGAACTCTTGGAATGAGAAGTGTTGGCTGTCTTTCCTTTTTTCAGGAGCACTGTCTTTGGGGACATATTTGATTCCCAGTAGAAGGAAATGGCAATAATGCATAGTTAGACGACACCATCTTCTGCTCCTTCATGCCCCCTTACGATGTTGTTCACCCTTCCATTACAAACATCCAGAACAAGGCAGGCATGGACTTCCTAAGTCTGGGAGGAGAGAGAAAGGTACTGGTTGCTACCGAATACCACTGAATATCTCAGAGCTGGGAGAATTTCCACTAAGTCTATGTCTGAACAGAAATGACTGCTCCCTGGTGGGAAGCTAATCTTAGCTCAGGTCTCGCCATATTTCTGGGGGACTACTGCAAGAGCCCACATCTGGTCTCTCTACCTTCAGGTTAGCCCAATCTGGACCATCCTTTACAGTGCACTCAGAAGGATCTTCTAAAATGTGAATCTGATGACAACCTGCTTGAAACCCTTCAAACAACATTCTGTACTTTTTAGGATAAGATTTTAAATCCTTAATATGTCAAAACATACCTTCCATGTGTGATTTTTTGCTATTTCTCTAGCATCATTTTTCACCCTAGACTTGCTGCCCCCAAGACACGTATATCTCTTATTTTGACACTTACTGACATTAATTCCCACAATTTGTTAAGTTCAGTCCTACAGACATTTATTATGTGTCAGGCATTGTTATGAGATTACCAAGATGAAGAAGACAAAGTCCTTGACCTCAAGAAACTTATAACATCTGGATTGTTCTTTCCTACTCCATTTTCTGGAGGAACAAACTGGTCAACTTTGAAGGCTCAGCCTAAGTGTTGCAGCAGGCTTAAAGTCCTTTCTGGCCTTGCCAAGACAGAACTCTACCCTGTGCCTATTTCTAAACATCTAGAACAGTGCTGCAAGAAGCCACCATGAGATAAAAAGCCTGTTCCAGAATTTAAACCAATGCACTGCTTCTTTAATAAGAAAGACTTGGTTCAGAAAATAATGTCAGCTGACTAAACAATGTACTTAATGGTGCCTGCTTGTAACAAATATTTTCAGACCAGTAGTTGGCCTCTGGACAGCTGAAGGAGAGAATAAAGAGAATTGTAAGGTTTAGAATTTTCAATATATAGTTCCTGAGAATTGAGAATTTAACAATGCAAAATAAATATATAGCTAGTAAGCCAACAAAAAATAAATGGGGGCATAAAAAAATAATACATATAGGCCAGAAAAGAAAAGAAGAAGGAAACAAAGAACAGATGGATAAATAGAAAACAGATAGCAATGTAACAGACTTAAACTGAAACAGATCTATAAATATATTAAACGTAAGTTATTGAAACAATCCAACTAGAAGACAGATATTGTCAGATTGTATTAAAAGGGAAGATTCAACCAAATGTTGCCTACAGGAAACCTTTTTATTTTTTGTTCCCACCTTTATGTTCATGTGTACCCATGGGGAAACCTACTTTAAACTTAAAGACATAAATAAGTCATATTACATAATAAAACAAACATATACCATATACCATACCAACATAGATCAAAATAAGGCTGAAGTAAAGTAACTATATTAATATCGACAAAATAGATTTTCCAAAGCTATATGTGTGTGTGTATGTGCACATACACACACCACTCCAGGGATAATAAGGGATCACTTCAAGTGATAAGTGGTTAATTCATAAATATAAGATAAAATCCAAATGTTTATTCCCCTAATACAGAGCTTCAACATACATGAAGAAAATAACTGATTGAATTGCAAGAGAAATAAACAAATCTACAATACCTCAACATTTCAACACTCCTCTTTCAATAACTGATATAACAAGTAGATAGAAAGTCAGTAAGTGTACCTTCCGTTTGAATAATGCTATGAACTAATCTGCTGTAAATCACATTTACAGAATATAGCTTCCAACAACAGCAAAACACACATTCTTTTCAAAAACATTTACAATGTTTATACCTATTATTAGCCATCAGTTACATTTAAAAGGATTCAAGTCATAAAAAGCATATTTTATGACCACAATGAAATTAAATTAGAATTAATAACAGAAAGTTCTGTGGAAAAATCCCTTAAATATTGGGATTTGACTAATTGGATTTCTAATAGCCCATGGATTAAAATAGATCAATGGGAAGGTAAGTATTTTGAATAAAATGAAATGAAAAAAAAACATATCTAAGAATAAGATGCAGCCAAAACACTACTTACAGGGAATGTATTAGAAAAGAGAAAGATTGCAATCAATGATCTCAGCTGCTCTTTAAGAAACAAAAAAAAAAGCAAAGGAAACCCAAAGTAACCAAAATAAAGAAATAATACATATCAAAGCAGAAATTCTTGACATAAAAACAGAAAACATAGAGAAAAATCAATGAAATTAAAAGTTGGTACTATGGGAAGATCAATCAGATTGACAACCTCTAGATAGACTGGTTAGGGGAGAAAAACTCATTGCAAATTACCAATATCAGGAAAAAGAGAGGTACCTTCACCACAGATTCTTTAGATTTCAAAAATGTAATAAGGGAATGTTAAGAATAACTTTTTGCCAACCAATTTATAATTTTAATGAATTAGGCAAATTATTTGAAATAAATGAATTACTGAAACTTGAGAAGAAATGAAAAATATAAACTTTCGTATATAAATAAGAAATTAATTATTTTTGTAGAGAGGGTCTTGCTGTGTTGCCCAAGCTTATCTCAAACTCCTGGTCTCAAGTGATCCTCCTGCCTTGGCCTCCCAAAGCATTGGGCTTACAGGTATGAGCCATCATATCATGCTGAGAAATTACACTTTTAATAAAAAACTTTTTCTCAAAGAAAACTGCAAATTCAATGGAGGAAAGAATACATCACAACTTCTTTGTGATGAAGATAACCCTGATGCCAAAACCAAAGATATTTCAGGGATAGAAAACTAAAAGGCAATATCCTCCATAAGCAGAGATGCAAAAATTCTTAACAAAAATTTAATAAATAAAATCTAACAATATGTAAAATGGATAATGATTATGTTGAATTTCACCCAGGAATGCAAAATTAGGTTAACATTCAAACATCAGTCAATGTAATTTACCATACTGACAAGTATTTTTTTAAAAAGCAACTATACAATTAACATATACAGAAAAAAATTATGAAATCTGACATATATTCCTGATAGGCATGAGTCTATCTTGTGTGTTGATGGAACGTGGAACAAATGAGAGAGTAGTAGGAGATAAAATCAGAGAGATGGCAGGGGGTCATATCATATAGAAGCTTTTAAAGACTACCTTTTTTTCTCTTAGTGACATGAATGACATTGGAGGGATATGAGGAGAGGAGTGACATTGATTTGATTTAGATGTTAACCAGATTGCACTTTTTGATGTACTGAGAATAGACTTGAGAGGTCAAGAACAGGAGCAGGCACTCCATTTGGGAGGCATTTGCAATGATGCATGCCATTTGACAGATGGCAGTGGTTTGGACAAGGGAAGTCACGCTGGAAATGACAAGAAGTGGTAGGATTCAGGAGTATATTTTGAAGAATTGAGTTGAATGTGACGTCTATAAGAAAAGCAAGTCAAATATTTTTCCAATGTTTTTGTCCTGAGCAAATGAAAGGATGATATTACCATTAACTCTGATGGTGAAGACGACAAGGGGAGCAGGCTCAGGGGAGAAGACGTACTGGAGATTTATATTGAACATATTAAGTTTGAGATGTCTATTAGACAGTTACTTATACATATCTTGGTCTTTCTCCCTGGTTCCTGGCATGGAGCTCCTGAAACCCTTTAATTTCCCAGAAAATAGAGGTGCTAGGAGAATCTTTGGTTCTAATATTTGGTTTTGGACTATGGTTCCTGACACAAAGCTCCTAATCCTTGGGAATTTCCTGGATGATAGGAGAATATTTTGTCTGAAGGAGATGACTTTTGTAATGCTGGATAGGGACTGGTCACCAGAAAAAAACAAGCTATGGTTAAAAATTTGGAACTTTAACCAACTTCTAACAAGCTATGATTAGAAACTTAGCACTTTCAGTCCCACTCCCCATTCTCTTAAAAAGGGAAAGGGGCTAGAGACTGAGTTAATAATTTATCATGCTATCTGAGAAAACCTCCCTTTTGTGGGGGATAAAAATTCCCAAAGTACAAGGTTCAGAGAGTTTCCAGGTTGTTGAACACATACCCGTCCTGGGAAGGTTGCATGCCAAAACTCCATGGGGACAGAATCTCCTGAGCTCAGGACTCTTCCTTATCTCCCTCACGTACCTCTTCATGGGGCTGTTTATCTGTGTTTTAGCATATTCTTTATTAAATAATAAACCAGTAAATATAAGTAAGTGTTTCCTTGAGTTCCATGAGCCATCTAGCAAATTATCAAACCTGAGGAAGGGATACTGGGAAACCCAATTTTATAGCTGGTTGGTCAGAAATATAGGTGACAACCTGGGACTTGTGACTGGTGTCTAAAGTAGAGGGACAGTCTTGTGTGATTGTGCCCTAATCTGTGGGATCTGCATATCAGAACTGAACTGAATTGTAGGGCACCGAGTTGGCACTACTGGCAAATTGGGAAAACGCCCACACATTTTGGTCACGGCAGTGTTCTATGTTGTGTTAAGTGTGAGAGTAGAAAAAAAGGGCTTTTTTTCCTATGTATTATAGATGTCTATTATACACTCAAGCAGAAATATTGGGTAGGCAGTTGGAAATACAAGTTATTATATGTGCATGATGCTAACATGACAATAGGGAATGAGATCCCATGGGAGTTAGTGTGGATAAAGGAGAGGTCTGCAGATGGAGTCTGTGGGCACCCAACACTTAGAAGCTGAGGAAGAAGCTAATAACATACTGACAGGATCAGATCAGCACATATTAATATTAACCTTGAACATAAACAGGCTAAGTGCCCCACTTAAAAGCCACAGAATGGCAAGCTGGATAAAGAAGCATGACACAGCTGTATACTGTCTTTACGAGGCCCATCTCACACTCAGTGACACCATGGACTCAAAGTAAAGGGACAGAGAAATATCTACAAAGCAAACAGAAAATAAAAAGGAGCAGGAGTTGCTGTTCTAACTTCAGATAAAACAGACTTTAAATCAGCAATGATCCAAAATGACAAAGAAGAGCATTACATAATGATAAAGAGTTCAATTCAAAAGAACACTTAACTATCCTAAATATATAGCACCCATCGCCGAACACCATGATTCATAAAACAAATTCTTAGAGACCTGCAAAGAGACTTAGATAACCACATAATAATAGTGGGAGACTTCAATACCCCACTGTCAGTACTAGGCAGATCATCAAGGCAGAAAGCTGACAAAAATATTCAACACCAGGTCAGGCATGGTGGCACACACCTGTAACCCTAGCATGGAGGAGGCTGAGGTAGGCAGATCACTTCAGCTCAGGAGTTTAGGACCAGCCTGGGCAACATGGAGAAACCATGTCTTTCCAAAAAATACAAAAATTAGCTGGGTGTGGTGGCTCACGCCTGTAGTCTCAGCTACTTGGGAAGCTGAGGTGGAAGGATCACTCGAACTTCAGAGATCGAGGGTGCTGTGCACTGCACTCCAGCCTAGGTGACAAAGTGAGACCTTGTCTCAAAAAAAAAAAAAAAAAAAAAGAAAAGAAAAATATTCAAGACCTGAACTCGACTCTTGATCAAATGCACCTAACAGACATATACAGAACACTTCACCCAACAACAGGAGAATATACATTCTTCTTATCTGCACATGGCTAAAAATCAATCTAAATTTTTTTTTGTTTTGTTTTTTGTTTTGTTTTTTTTGAGATGTAGTCTCACTCTGTTGGCCAGGCTGGAGTGCTGTGGTGTGATTTCTGCTCACTGCAACCTCCACCTCCTGGGTTCAAGCAATTCTTCTGCCTCAGCCTCCTGAGTAGCTGGGATCACAGGCACCTGCCACCATACCTGGATAATTTTTGTATTTTAGTAGAGATTTTAGGCTTTTAGCAGCCTGAAGCCATGGTTTTTATAGTTTCTGTCTCTAGCGATAAGTGGAAAAGAGGCTTTACTGGCCTAACCAGAAACAGAAACTAAGAACCCATGACTGTATTCTCTCCCCTGGACACCCATTTATAAGGTATGCTTAATAGATGTGACCGTATTCTGAATACAGATTTTTATTCTAAATATAAGGTAATTCTCTAAAACAATGATAATGAGTGAAATCAGTAATAAGCACTCATTTTCGTGCATGAAGATTATTTACCAATTTTTTGTAAACTTTTTGATGAAACATTTTTTAAGTTTCTTTTGTAAACTTTTTGATAAAAGAAAATTTTTTTTAATCTTTTATACTCTTTGACCCAGTAATTCTATATCTAGTAATTTATCCAAGGAAAAAAATCAGGGCACACCAAAAGTTATATGGATAACTGTGTTCATTACATTGTTATTTATAACATGAAAAATTGTAATCAACCTAAATGTTTCATAAATTAAGGAATAATAATCAATAAAACTCAAAACAGATATTAGGCTGTAGTAGAATAATGACATAGATAAATGTTCATTTTATATATTTAAGTGAGAAATGTAAGTTTAATCCTGTTTCTCTGGAGGGGGAATAAGCAAAAATACATACATGTGTTTGTGTTTTTTACATATATAAATATATAAAAGATCTTTGATATTTGTAAAAGATGCAAACAAAATGATACATATACCAAAATGTTTGTGGTTACTTCTGAATGGTAGAATTACAAATATTTTTCTTGGTGGTCTTCTGTATTTTCCAACTTTCATTCAATTAAATGTCCGTGTATGTATTCGTACAGGCCTATTCCTTATCTATAATTCAGAAATCCAAAAAAAGCTTTCAAAATGGACATTTTCCATGAAGTTAGTAAAAACTCATTTAGCAACAAACATTTGGTCTGAACTGGCATGAGCCTTTATATAGTGTATAATTATGAGCCTTTCTATAGTCTTTATTTGTCCCATGTCTTGTGGTGGATGGGCTCCGCCCCAGAATTCCTGGAGGTTATATAATATTCAGTCTATGTGCCATTCTAACACCAAAAATCTTCTTGATTCTAAAGCATCTATCTTCTATGGTTTCAAATAAGAAATTATGGATATTTTAGATTTTTTCGTTTTGTTTTGTTTGAGACAGGGTCTCCCTCTGTCATGTAGGCTGGAGGACAGTGGTGTGGTCAGAGATCACTGCAGCCTCAACCTCCCAGGCTCAAGTGATCCTTCTGCGTTAGCCTCTGAGTAACTAGGACCACAGGTGCCCGCCACCATGCCCATCTAAATTTATTTATTTATTTATTCACTTATTGCTTATTCTTTAGAGATAGGTGTCTCACTACGTTGCCCAGGCTGGTCTGAAATTCCTGGCCTCAAGCAAGCCTCTCCCCTTGGCCTCCCAAAGTGCTGGATTACAGGTGTGAGCCACCACACCTCCCCAGATAATACTCTGTGATGAGGGGGAAATGAGAAGGAAAGGAGGGAGGGGAGGAAGGAAGGGTGGGAAAAAAGAAAACAGTTATTATCTTGGCAGAATACAAATGGTGCAGACAGGCCAAAACTACATGTACCAAGCAGTTAGAATGTAACTTTTGCTTTTGTTTCTGTCAATTCTCTAGCCAAAGCCCATCAGGAACACAAAGTTGGGCTTCTTACTTACTGTGGTACCATGAGGAACTATGAGTCTCACTAAGGTGTTAAAGCACTTATTTCAAGATTTAGGCTTTTATTTGTGATGTTGGGGAGAGTTTAAGGAAGTGGGGCTTCCCTCTAGGTTGGGTGCTATCAAAAAGTAGGGGCAATTCCATGTGGGCATCTCACTAAGTCCTATCTGTTAGGGAGGAGACACTGGAGCCAGGACACAGCCCTAATTGGTAAAGAAATGGCAGTCATTTATCTGCTAAGGTCAGCTGTGCGGCACAGCGACCTTGTTTTTGTCTGTGTTGAGACACAATTATGAAGTGGCTTTGCTTGATCTCATTTTTCATGCTCTCAGAGTACTCTGAGGCTGGTGTTCTGCCTGACTGTTCGCACCCTTATGAGAATGGCACAACCCAGCCTGTGGGTGCCAGGCCAGCTTCCGAATGTTGGGGCTGCCTTTTTCTGATCTTCTCTGTCAGGTGTGGCCCAGAGCTATAGGGGAAAGGGTGTCAACAGCCCCAGTCTCTAATGAGGAGTGACAGCATATCCATGCAGAACTTGGCCAGCATGACCCAAATACCAACCCGGTGGCCCTAAGCCCATCAACTGCTGGAGGATCCAGAAGGAGTCTTGAAGGTTGATGCGCACAGACCAGAGAGTGGATTTCTTCAGTGAGCAAACTGTCACGGCATAGCACTGTATTGTTCATGGATGAAGAAGGTGTCTTTACCTTAGCTACAAACCATGAATGCCTCCAGGCAAGAGGCTGGCCAGCTCACTGGCTGCAGCTAACAGAGGGAAGGAGAGGCTGGACTTTCCCTAAGTGCACCCTGAACAAGGGAGTTGCAACTTCAGAGCATCGTGTGTTGTGCTCAGACCACAGGGATCCCCGGGCAGGGGTGGCTAAAGTTGTCAAACATAGAGAGGCCAACCTGGATCCAGGAACCCGGAAAGCTCTGCCTTCCAGAGAGCTAGAAATGGGACAATTGCCCTCCCACAAGCCACCGAAGCCAGGATGCACCTATACCCTTACCTCTCCCGCTTCGCTTCCCCTCCTCCAATTCCAGAGGAGCCAAAAGCAGAATCCTGAGTAGAAGGAAGAGGGGAAGGGCAGGAAGTGACATAGAAGGAAATCCTCCCATTTCCCTCCTTCCTTATTGCTGGCTTACCCACCGGAGGCAGGCTGAGGCTGAGGGAGGGGGAAAGCACTGAATCAGGTCAGAGACTGAGGCTTAAATAATTAAATGAACTCGATTGACTTTTAACACCTCCAGGCAAGATTTCTTTAATACCTGAGAGGGACGAGGAAAGTTACGGGATCTACCAAGGGTATCAATGAGACGAGAAAAGACCCTGACAATGTAATGATATGAAAAGATAAAGTTGCTTTCTGCTTCTGCCCAAGAGGCACCACTGGGTCAATAAGGAGTGACATGTACACAGAGACATGCTGATACATTTTTAAAATTTATAAACTTTATTTTTAGAGCAATTTAAAGTTTATGGAAAAAATTGAGCAGAAACTACAGAGAGTTCCCATACACTCCCTCTCCTCCCATCCCTGCAGTTTTCTGTATTGTTAACATCTTGCATTAATGTGATACTGATGAGCCAATATTGATACATTACTATTGACTAAAATCCACAGTTGACTTAGGGTTCACTCTTTCTGTTGTACAGCTCTTTGGGTTTTGAAAATGCAGAACATCATGTATCCACCACCATAGTATCTTACAGAACATTTCACTACCCTAAAAATCCCTGTGCTTTACCTATCCATCCAATTCACTATTACCCACCAGGCCCTGGAAACCACTGATGTTTATATTTTCCCAGAGCTTAATTTTTTTCAGAATGTCTTGTTTTTGGTATCATACAGTATGTAGTCTTTTCAGACTGGCTTCTTTCACTTAGCAAGGTTCCTCCATGTCTTTTTGCAGCTTGATAGCTCATTTCTTCCTGTAACTGAATATTCCACTTATGGCTGTACCACCATTTGTTTATCCATTCATCTATTGAAGGACATTTTAGTTGCTTCCATTTTTTGGCAATTACGAATAAAGCTTCAATAAACATTCACATGCAGGCTTTTGTGTGGACATGTTTTCAAATCTTTTGAGTAAATACCAAGAGCGCAATTGCTGGAGCATGGTAAGAGTATGTTTAGTAGTGTAAGAACCTCCAAACTGCCTTCCAAAGTGGCTGTACCATTTTGCATTTCCACCAGCAATAAGTGAGAGTTTCTGTTACTCCACATCCTTGCAACATTTGGTGTTGCCCATGGTGCATTTTAGCCAATCTCATGGATTTGCAGTGGTATCTCATTGTTTTTTGCTGATAAATGCTTTAATTTGACTCTCCAGCAAAGGAAAAGCAATGATTTGTTTGCCAATTTCATGGTGCAAATACCTCTACCATGTGAATGTAAATTGATACAGCTATTATGCAAAATAGTATGGAGGTTCCTCAAAAAGTTAAAAACTACCATACGATCCAGCAATTTCACTTCATGGTATATATCCAAAGGAAATCAAATCACTGTCTCAAAGAGATATCTGCATTCCCATGTTCATTGCAGCATGTTTTACAATAGCCAAAGTATGAAAGCAACCTAAGTGTCCTTTGATGGATGAATGGATAAAGAAAATGTGATATCTATACACAATGGAATATTGTTCAGTCTTTAAAAAGAAGGATATCCTACCATTGGGAAAAAACATGAATGAACCTTGAGGTCGTTATGCTAAGTGAAATAAGCCAGACACAAAAAGACACATAGGGAATGATCTCACTTACATATGGAAAGTTTAAAAAGCCAAACTCATGGAAACAGACAATAGAACAGTGGTTACCAAGGGGGGCTTGGGGAAACTGGGAAGATGTTGGTCAAAGTGTACAAACTTGCAATTATAAGATGAGTAAGTTCTGGAGTCACCTTCCTGACAGCAGGGTGACTATCCTATAGTCAATAATAATGTATTGTATACTTGAAATTCACTAAGAGAGTAGATCTTAAGTATTGTATTTCTATTACAAAGAAAAATGGTTACAATATATGGTGATGGATGGGTTAACTACCCTGACTGTGGTAATCATTTTACAAGGTATACATATATCAAATCATTACATTATACACCTTAAATATATACAATTTTTATTTGTATATATGTCAATTAGATATATAGATGTCAATTATATATCGATGTCAATTATATATGTATATATTATCTACGTGTGTGTGTATATATATACACACACACACGTATTGTTAATTGTACCTCAATGAAGCTGGAAAAATATACATAAATTTTTAAATTTCCACCATGGCCAATTTCAAGCAACCACAGTGATGTCACTGATGCACAGTTGGGAAGAGATGCTTCCAGTTGGCTGTCATGAGGGGGTGTGAGCTACCCCAGCTCACCACTGCCTACGCAAACGCTCAGCACAGAGAGTAGCCTGTCATTCTCCACAAACCCTCCTGGCATCTTCTTAATGTCATGAATCGAATGACTTTTCTAGGTATCTTTAGACAGGATGACCAGTACTTGATGAAAGATTGATTTCCTGGGACCCAGAGTAGGGAAACCATGTAAGCAGCTTCCCACACAGAACCAAGGTTGAACTGAGCTAATTTCTGTCTTAATGACAAGGATGCCAATGGTGGCAGGTGGGTATCTGGCAGTCACTGAGCCACTCCCATCGATGCATTGGTGCTACAACAGGTCTCCCAAGCTCTAAAATGGTATGTCAGCAAGACCCTGCCACCCTATCCCTTTCCCCTCTGTCATTCATCTCCTTCTAAAGAGAGCTATTTGGGGGAATCTCCTAGTTACCTCTTCTTCCTCACCTTTCCTCATGTCTCTTGCTTTAGATAAGGAATTGAGCTGGTGCCATTTGACATAGATAGAGATAGAGATAGAGAAAACTGAGATAGAGAAATACTGATCTAGAAGGTATGGAAAGATCCCAGCCCTGCTGTCCTACAATTGTCCTGGGGCCAGCCTCTTTGTCTGCATAGCCAACGGGGATTCTACAGCTTCCAAGAGGACATCTGACACAGCTGTTAAGCTTTCTGAAATGAAAAAAAAAAAAAAGATGTACACACACAGGATTAGCTTTTTAAACCCTCCATGAGCATTCAATTATGTAACCGATCACTCTCTTCCTAGACCTTCCTTCTAGTCATCAATAATCAGAGTTGGTAATGATTCTTCAAATATTTCATGTTCAGTAGTTATTCGATTAAAGTTAAATTTTGCCTTTTTATGTGAGATTATGCTTTGCAGTGTGACCAAATGAAACTGGGATCCACAAGAATGAAGCAGGTGCAGCCAGGGCATCAAAGCAGGGGTGCAGGCAGCACTCCCAGGTCGTGTGCCCAGTCCTGTCACCTCAGCCCTCAATCCCCTGGCAAAGGGGGAAGCTTTAGTACAATTAGCAGACAGGATTAGAGGGGTGATCATCCCCCATAAGTGAAGCAGTTTATCCAAAAGGAAAACAGCTCCCCTCAGCCCTGCAGGCCCAGCCAGTGGCCTGCTCCCACAAGTATCCCTGCCTGTCCTCAGCACCCTGCATCAAGCCCAAGTCTGGCCTTGGGCAGATTGTGCAACCCCTAAGAGATTTGTTTCCTCACCTGTTACCTGAGACCGCTCGTCCTTCATGATGGACAGGTGGTCTGGCTCACAGGGAACAGCCATAGGCTGGAGACAGGCAATGGGGAATCTAAAACCAGTCTTGTCATCATTGGTGCCATGTGACCTTGACTGAGCAAAGCACTGCACTTGAACCTGTTTCTCTCTCCCTACTAAATAGGGATGAGGAAGAAGATGATGATGATGACAATGGCAATGATGGCCTAGGAGGTTACAAGATGTCCATTGTAACTTCCTAGTACACAAATACCCAGTTAAACCTGATCTGAGCCCCAATTTCTTGCCCCATGAGAGTCCAAAGACCTCCTCACAATGTCTGTGAATTCTGCTGCTTACCCACTTATGACTCTCCCACCTCCAGGTAGCTCATTTGTGCATCTACTTCTGTGCTGCCCCACTTCAATCCAAATGTCACTCCAACCCCTGGTTACTACGAAAAACTCACATGCAAACACCTTGTGAATTCAGAGAAACTGAATATAGGGAGGTGGTCATGGGGTGTGGTCGCTTCAGGCACCTCACAGCCTTTCTGCCTCATTTTTCCTCTCCCTGAAACCTCTGCAGAATCAAGCACAAGCCCTCCCCTGCCATGCTGGGCATTCCAGCCATGTCCACGTCCTCCTGAACTTTCAGCTTCTGTTCCAAAGCACAGATCAAAGGATTTCCCCAACAAATCAGCTTTCTCCTTCTAAGGGAAATGCTGGCACATAAACTTTTCTCCACTTTGTCACGGTTAGAATGACTAATATGAATGCATTTTGTTTATAGGGTACTTCAGAAGCCATCTCATCCAATTCTCATAGCAACCTGGTGAGCTGAGATTCTAGAGAGGGAGATACTGAGGCTCAGAGATATTACGTGATCAACAGTGAACACCTAAGAAAGGGTGGAGTCCGAGTTCAGAGCTGATCTGACTCCAAAGTCCACGCCTTTCCTTCTCCCACCTGCCCCTTTGTTTCCACTGCTAAAGATCCCCTCAGGACTGCCTGGATGAACACCTGCTCCCTGGAAGACATCAGGAAACCACACTCTCCCTGCCACGAGGGTAGAAAACTCTTCTGCACCACCCATTCCCCTCTGCTCAGATTCTTCAGCTGTGGGAGGGAAAGCCTTGTTCTCTGACCACCAAAGAAGGAGCACAGCCTTCCAGAGGTCTTTCTCAAGACCGGCAGGAGACAGGCAGCTAAGCATGGAATTCTGGATGGGAGGGTGAGAGGGAGAGATGTGCTGTCTGGCTTTTCTCCCCCCATGCTACCCCACTGGTTCCTGAGCACAAGCATCATATCTAAGCCCTGGCTTATGTGTGCAACAGAGAGAGAGCGAGAGATGGAAAAGGGACAGCAGAGAGGATGGTGTGGGGTCAAGTCCGAGTGAGGACGTAGAGAGAGAGCAAGACACAGAAAAAGGCAAGAGGAGAGGAAGGCTGGAGTCAAGTCCGAGTGAGGACGTAAAGAGAGGAGACACAGAAAAGGAACAGCGGAGAGGAAGGCGTGGAGTCAAGTCCGAGTGAGGATGTAGACAGAGAGCAAGAGATGGGAAAGGGACAGCAGAGAGGAAGGCATGGAGTCAAGTCCGAGTGAGGACTCAGAGAGAGAGCAAGACATAGAAAAGGGACAGCGGAGAGGAAGGCATGGAGTCAAGTCCGAGTGAGGATGCAGAGAGAGAGCAAGACACAGAAAAGGGACAGCGGAGAGGAAGGCGTGGAGTCAAGTTTGAGTGAGGACGCAGAGAGAGCCAGAGATGGAAAAGGGACAGTGGAGAGGAAGGCATCGGGTCAAGTCCGAGTGAGGATGCAGAGAGAGAGCAAGACACAGAAAAGGGACAGCGGACAGGAAGGCGTGGAGTCAAGTTCCAGTGAGGATGTAGAGATGCAGTTCAGGGCCAGACCAAAGGGGACATTCATAACAGGACGGAAGCAGAGAACCTGTAAGTGCATATTTGATGTAAAACTGCTGTCGATCGGGCACCGTGGCTCATGCCTGTAATCCCAGTACTTTGGGAGGTCGAGGCGGGTGGATCACCTGAGGTCAGGAGTTTGAGACCAGCCTGACCAACATGGAGAAACCCCGTCTCTACTAAAAATATAAAAAATTAGCCGGGTGTGGTGACACACACCTGTAATCCCAGCTTCTCTGGAGGCTAAGACAATCGTTTAAAATTTGCCCACCTTCCCAAATGCATCATCCTATGTAACAGCACTTTCGCTCTTTCACTCCATTCTACACATGAACAATAGCACATAACAAGTTAACAGAAAATACCATGCTAAAACAGCTAGCTCCCCTTCAATTTCAAGTAG
>NW_022143618.1:0-38443 GCF_007565055.1 Rhinopithecus roxellana
CTATATTTTGTACCTCTATTCTATCTAATATGTCCATATTTTATTCCTATATCTATTATGTCTATATTTTATACCTATATGTATTATATCCATGATGTCTGTATTTTATACCTATATATTTATATCATTTATGTCTGTATTTTATCCCTATATCTATTATATCTATTATGTCTACATTTTATACTGATATCTATTATATCTATTACGTGTATATTTTATAACTATATCTTTTATATCTATTATGTCTATATTTTATAACTCTATCTATTATATCTATTATGTCTATATTTTATAACTATATCTATTATATCTATGATGTCTATATTTAATACGTATATCTATTATATCTGTTATGTCTATATTTTACACCTATATCTTTTATATCACTGATGTCTATATTTTGTACCTATATTTACTATATCTACTATGTCTATATTTTATAATTTTGTCTATTATATCTATTATGTCTATATTTTATACCTATATCTATGATATCTATTATGTCTATATTTTATACTTATATCTATTACATCTATTATGTCTATATTTTATACCTATATCTATTATATCTATTTTTTATAGCTATATCTATTATATCTTTATGAATACCTATATCTATATCTATTTTGTCGACATTTCATAGCTATATGTTATATCTACATTTTATAAATATATCTATTATATCTTCTATGTCTATATTTTATACCTATATATATTATATCTATTATGTGTTTATTTTTTACCTATATCTACTATATCTATTATGTCTATATTTTATACCTATATCTATTATGTCTATTATGTCTATATTTTATACCTATATGTATTATATCAATTATGTGTATATTTTATACCTAATTCTATTATATCTATTATGTCTATATTGTGTACCTATATCTATTTTGTCTATATTTTAAATCTATATCTATTATATCTATTATGTATATATTTTATAAATATATCTATTACATCTCTTATGTCTATATTTTGTACCTATATCTATTATATCGATAATGTCTCTATTTTATTAATATATCTATTAAATTTTTATGTCTATATTTAATACCTAAATGTATTATATCTACTATGTCTATATTTTATATCTCCATCTATTATAACTATTATGTCTATGTTTTATACCTAAATCTATTATATCAATTATGACAAAATATTATACCTGTATATTATGTCTATATTTTACAACTTTTTCTATTATATCTATTATGTCTATATTTTATACCTATATCTATTATATCTATATTTTACACCTATGTCTATTATATCTATTATGTCTATATTTTTATCTATATCTATTATATGTACATTTTATACCTATATCCATTATATCTAATATATCTATATTTTATACTTGTATCTATCATATCTATTATATCTATATTTTATACCTATATCTATTGTATCTACATTTTATGATTATATCTATTATATTTATTACGTCTATATTTTATACCTGTATTTATTGTATCTATTATGTCTATATTTTATACCTATATCTATTATAACTATTATGTCAATATTTTATACCTATATCTATTATATCTATATTTTATACTTATATCTATTATATCTATTATGTCTATATTTTATACCCATACCTATTATGTCTATATTTTATACCTATATCTACTCTATTCATTATGTCTTTATTTTATACTTACATCAATTATGTCTATATTTTCTACCTTTATCTATTATAAATATTATGTCTATATTTTATACCTATATCTATCATGTCTATATTTCATATCTATATCTATTATATTTTTATGTCAATATTTTATACCTATATCTATTTTATTTATTATATCTATATTTTATACCTATATCTATTATATCAATTATGTCTATATTTTATACCCATACCTATTATGTCTATATTTTATACCTATATCTATTATATGCATTATGTCTATATTTTATACCTATATAAGTTATGTCTATATTTTCTACCTATATCTATTATGTCTACATGTTATATCTATATCTATTATATATATTATGTCTATATTTTACACCTATATGTATTATATCTTTTATGTCTGTATTTTATACCTATACCTATTATCTCCATATTTTATACCTATATCTATTATAACTATTAAATCTATATTATATAACTCTATCTGTTGTATGGATTCTGTCTATATTTTATTCCTATATCTATTATATCTATATTTGATACCTCCATTATATCTCATGTCAATATTTTATACATATGTCTATCATACCTATTATGTCTATATTTTATGCCTATATCAATTATATCTATTATATCTATATTTTATACCTATATCTATTATAACCATATTTTATACCTATATCCATTTTATGTATATTTTTTACCTATATCTATTATATCTATTATATTCATATTTTATACCTATATCTATTATATCTATATTTTGTACCTGTATCTATTATATGTATTATGTCTATATTTTATACCTACATCTATTATATCAATAATGTCTATATTTTATATCTATATCTATTATATGTATTATGTCTTTATTTTATACCTATATCTATCATATCTATTATACCTATATTTTACACCTATATATAACTATTATGTCTGTATTTTATACCTATATCTATTATATCTATTGTGTCTATATTTTATACCTATATCTATTGTATCTATTATGTCTATATTTTATACCTATATCTTTTGTATGTATTATGTCTATATTTTATACCGATATCTATTTTATCTATTATGTCTATACTTTATACCTATATCTATTATGTCTATATTTTATACCTGTATCGATTATATTTATTATGTCTATATTTTATACCTATATATACTATACCTCTTTTGTATATATTTCATAGCTATATCTATTATACCTATTATGTCTATATTTTATACCTATATCTATTATGTCTATATTTTGTACCAATATCATTTATATCTATTATATCTATATTTTATATCTTTATCTATTATATCTATTATGTCTATATTTTATTCCTATATCAATTATATCTTTTATGTCTATATTTTATACCTATATCTATTATGTCCACTATATCTATATTTTATACCTATGTCTATTATATCTATATTTGATACCTCTATTATATCTACATCTATATTTTATATCTGTATCTATCATATCTATTATATCTATATTTTATACCTATATATATCTATTATGTCTGTATTTTATACCTATATGTATTATATATATTGTGTCTATATTTTATACCTATATCTATTATATCTATTATGTCTATATTTTATACCTATATCAATCAAATCTATTATGTCTATATTTCATACCTATATATCATATCTATTACGTCTATACTTTATACCTATATCTATTATATCTATTATTTCTGTATTTTATACCTATATCTATTATATCTATTGTGTCTATATTTTATACCCATATCTATTATATCTATTACATGTATATTTTATAACTATCTCTATTATATCTATTATGTCTGTATTTCATACCTATATCTATTATGTCTATGTTTTATACCTATATCTGTTTTATCTATTATGTCTATATTTTATACCTATATCTATTATATCTATGATATGTATATTTTATAACTGTATGATATCCATTATCTCTATATTTTATATATATATCTAATATATCTCTTATGTCTGTATTGTATACCTATATCTATTATATCTATTATGTCTATATTTTATAATTATATCTATTATATCCATTATGTCTATTTTTTATACCTATATCTATCAAATTTATTATGTCTCTATTTTATACCTATGTTTGTTATATCTAATATGTCTATATTTTATACCTATATCTATTATATTTATTATGTCTATGTTTTATACGTATATCTATTCTATGTATTATGTCTATATTTTATACCTATATCTATTATATCTATTATGTCTAATCTTTAAACCTATATATGTTATGTCTATATCTTATACCTGTAGCGATTATATGTATTATGTTTATATTTTATACATATATCTATTATATCTATCTTTTATACCTATACCCATTGTATCTATTATATCTATTTTTTATACATATATCTATCATATCTATTATGTCTATATTTTATGCCTATATCTATTATATCTATTATATCTATATTTTATACTTATATCGATTTTAACTAATAATTATACCTATACTGATTATATCTATATTTTTTCCTATATCTATTATATATATTATATGGATATTTTTTAATTATATCTATTATATCTATATTTCATTCCTATATCTATTATATCTATTGTCTACATTTTATACCTTTATCTATTATATCTTTTTTTACACATATATCTATTGTATGTATTGTATCTATATTTTTCACATATATATATTGTATCTATATTTTCTACATGTATCTATTTTATCTATTATGTCTATATTTTAAACCTATATCTATTATATCTCTTATGTCTATATTTTATACCTATATCTATTATATGTATTATGTCTATATTTTATACCTGTTTCAATTACGTCTGTATTTTATTCCTATATCTATTGTATCTATTATGGCTATATTTTATACCGATATCTATTATGTCTATATTTTATACCTATATCAATTATATCTGTTATGTCTATATTTTATACCTATTTCTATTATATCTATTATGTCTATACTTAATACCTATATCTATTATGTCTATATTTAATACCTATATCTATTATATCTATTATGTCTATATTTTATACCTATAACTATTTTGTCTATGTTTTTTACCTATATCTATTATATCTATTATGTATATATTTTGTACCTATATCTATTATGTTTATATTGGATACCGATAATTATTATATCTATTATGTCTATATTTCATAACTATATCTATAATACCTATTATGTCTATATTTAATACTTATATCTATTATAACTATTATGTCTTTATTTTATACCTATGTATATTATGTCTATATTTTATACCTATATCTATTATATCTATTATATCTGTATTTTATACCTATATCTCTTATATCTATTATGTCTATATGTTATACCGATATCTATTATATCTATTAAGTCTATATTTTATAACTATATCTATTATAAATATATTTTATACCTATATTTATTATATCTATATTTAATAAATATATCTATTATATCCTTTAGATTTATATTTTATAATTATATCTATTATATCTATATTTTAGAGCTATATCTATTATATCTATTATATCTATATTTTATGACTATATCAATTATAACTATATTTTATACCTATATCTATTATATCTATATTTTATACCTTTATCTATTATATCTATTACGTCTATATTTTATACCTATATCTATTATATCTATTAAGTCTGTATTTTATACTTATATCTACTATATCTATTATGTCTATATTTTATACCTATATCTATTATATCCACTATATCTATATTTTATACCTATACCTCTGATATCTATATTTGATACCTATATCTATTATATCTATATCTATATTTTATATCTGTATCTATTATATCTATTATATCTATATTTTATACCTACATATATTATAACTATATTTTATACCTATATCTGTTATATCTATTAAGTCTATATTTTATACCTATATCTATTATATCTATTATGTCTATATTTTATACCTATATCTATTATGTCTATATTTTATACCTATATCTATGATGTCTATATTTTATGCCTGTATCGATTATATTTTTTATATCTATATTTTATACCTATATCTACTATATCTCTCATGTTTATATTTTATACCTATATCTATTATATCTATTATGTTTATCTTTTATACTTGTATCTATTATGTCTATATTTTATAACTATATCTATTATATCTATTATGTCTATATTGTATATCTTTATCTATTATATTTCATATGTCTATATTTTATACCGATATCTATCATATCTATAATCTCTATATTTTATGCTTATATCTATTATATCCACTATATCTATATTTTATACCTATATCTATTACATCTATATTTGATACCTATATCCATTATATCTCTTATGTCAATATTTTATACATATGTCTATCATACCTATTATGTCTATATTTTATGCCTATATCTATTATATCTATTATATCTATAATTTATACCTATATCTCTTATAACCATATTTTATACCTATATCCATTATATGTATATTTTTTGCCTATATCTATTATATATATATTTTATTCCTACATCTATTATATCTGTATTTTGTACCTGTATCTATTATATCTATTATGTCTATATTTTATACCTACATCTACTATATCTATAATGTCTATATTTTATACCTATATCTATTATATTTATTATGTCTATATTTTATACCTGTATCTATTGTATGTATTATGTCTATATTTTATACCTATATCTATTATATCTATTATGTCTAATCTTTATACCTATATCTGTTGTGTCTATATCTTATTCCTGTAGCGATTATATGTATTATGTTTATATTTTATACATATATCTATTATATCTATCTTTTATACCTATATCCATTATATCTATTATATCTATATTTTATGACTATATCAATTATATCTATATTTTATACGTATATCTATTATATCTATTATATCTATATTTTATACCTATATCTTTTATATCTATATTTTATACCTTTATCTATTATATCTATTATGTCTTCATTTTGTAGCTATATGTATTATATCTATTATGTCTATATTTTATACCTATGCCTATTATATCTATTATGTCTATATTTTATACCTATATCTATCATATCTATTATGTCTCTATCTGATACCTATATTTGTTATATCTATTATGTCTATATTTTATACCTCTATTATATCTTTTATGTCTATATTTTATACCTCTATTATATCTATTATGTCTATATTTAATACCTGTATCTATTGTATCTATTATATCTATATTTTATACCTCTATCTATTATACCTATTACATTGAAATTTTATAACTATATATATTATATCTATATGTTATAGCTATATCTATTATATTCGTATTTTATAAGTAAATCTATTATATCTATTATATGTATATTTTATACCTGTATCTATTATATCACTTATGTCTATATTTTATACCTATATCTATTATATATATTATGTCTCCATTTTATAACTATATCTGTTATATCTATTATGTCTGTATTTTTTACCTATATCTATTATATCTATTATGTCTATATTTTATAAGTATATCTATTATATCTATTACGTCTATATTTTATACCTCTATCTATTATGTCTATTATGTCTATATTTTATACCTATATATATTATATCTATTATGTCTATATTTTATACCTATATCTATTATGTCTATATTTTACACCTCTATTTATTATATCCATTATGTCTTTATTGTATACCTATACCTATTATGTCTATATTTTATACCTATATCTATTATGTCTACATTTTATACTTATATCTATTATATCCGTTATGTCTATATATTTATACCTATATCTGTTATATCTATTATGTGTATATGTTGTATCTATATCTATTATATCTATTATATCTATGTTTCATACCTATATCTATTATATCTGTTATGTCTATATTTTACATGTACATCAATTATATCTATTATGTCTATATTTCATACCTATATTTATTATATCCACTCTATCTATATTATATACCTATATCTATTATATATATACTTGATACCTATATCTATTATAGCTGTTATGTCTATATTTTATACCTATATGTATTATAGCTATAATATCTATATATTATACCTATATCTATTATAACTGTATTTTATACCTATATCTATTATATCTATATTTTATACCTATATCTATTATATCTATTATGACTATATTTTATACCTATATCTATTATATCTATTATGTCTGTATTTTTTACCTATATCTATTATATCTATTATGTCTACATTTTATTCCTGTATCTATTATATCTATTATGTCAATATGTTATACCTATATCTATTATATCTATTATGTCTATATTTTATACCTATAACTATTATGTCTATTTTTTATACCTATATCTATTATAGCTGTTATGTCTATATTTTATAACTATATCTTTTATGTCTATATTTTATACCTATATCTACTATATCTATTATGTGTATATTTTATACCTATATCAATTATATCTATTATGTCTATATTTTATACCTATATCCTTTATATCTATTATGTCTATATTTTATACCTATATCTATTATATCCATTATATCTATATTTTATACCTATATCTATTATATCTACATTTTATACCTATATGTATTATATCAATTATATCCATATTTCATACCTATATCTATTATATCTTTCACATCTATATTTTATACCTATATCTACATCTACTATATCTATATTTTATACCTATATCTATTATATCTATTATATCTATATTTTAACGATATCTGTTATATCTATTACGTCTATATTTTTTTCCAGTACCTATTATATCTATTATGTCTTTATCTATTATATCTATTATGTCTATATTTTATACCAATATCTATTATATCTACTATGTCACTATTTTATACGTATATCTATTATGTCTATATTTTATACTTATATCTATTATATGTATATTTTATACCTATAACTATCATATCTATTATGTCTATATTTTACCTATATCTATTATATCTATAATGTCGATATTTTATACCTCTATTATACCTATTATGTCTATATTTTATACCTCTCTCTATTATCTCTATTATGTCTATATTTTATACATCTATCTATTATGTCTATATTTTATACCTGTATGTATTTTTTTCTATTATGTCTATATTTTATACCTATATATGTTTTATCTATTATGTCTATATCTTTCATATATATTATGTGTATATATATATATATATTTTATTATACTTTAAGTTCTAGGGTACATGAGCATAACGTGCAGGTTTGTTACATGTGTGTACTTATGCCATGTTGGTGTGCTGCACCCATCAACTCGTCAGCAGCTATCAATTCATCATTTATATCATGTATAACTCCCCAATGCAATCCCTCCCTCCTCCCCCCTCCCCCATCCCCATGATAGGCCCCAGTGCGTGATGTTCCCCTTCCCGAGTCCAAGTGATCTCATTGTTCAGTTCCCACCTATGAGTGAGAACATAGGTGTTTCGTTTTCTGTTCTTGTGATAGTGTGCTAAGAATGATGGTTTCTAGCTGCATCCATGTCCCTACAAAGGACGCAAACTCATCCTTTTTTATGGCTGCATAGTATTCCATGGTTTGTACCTATATCTGTCATATCTATTATGTCTATATTTTATACCTTTAACTGTTATACCTATTATGTCTATATTTTATACCTATATCTATTATATCCATTATGTGCCAGTTTTATGAATATCTATTATATCTATTATGTCTATATTTTATACCTATATCTATTATATCTATTAGGTCTATATTTCATAAAGTATCTATTATATCCATATGTCTGTATTTTACTCCAATATCTATTATGACTGTATTTTATACCTATATCTATTATACCTTTTATGTCTATATTTTATACCTATATTTATTATATCTATTATGTCTATGTTTTATACCTATGTATATTATATCTATTATGTCTATATTTTATTTCTACTTCTATTATATCTATTATGTCTATATTTTACACCTAGGTCTATTATATCTATTATGTCTGTATTTTATACCTATATCAATTGTGTCTATATATTATACCTATATCTATTATATCTTTTTTGTCTATATTTTATAACTATATCTATTATATCTATTATGTATATTTTCATACCTCTATCAATTATATCTATTATGTCTATAATTTATACCTCTATTATATCTATTATGTCTATGTTTTATACCTCTATCTATTGCATCTATTACGTCTATATTTTATACCTCTGTCTATTATATCTATTATGTCTATATTTATAGATCTATCCATTATATCTATTATATATATTACGTCTATATTTTATACCTATATCTATTATATCTATTATGTCTATATTTTATGCCTAAAACTATTGATAATGTCTATGCTTTATACCTCTATCTATTATATCTATTATGTGTATATTTTATGCATATATCTATTATATCAATTATGTCTATATTTTATAGCTATATCTATTATATCTATTATGTCTATATTTTATACCCATATCTATTATGTCTATCTTTTATACCTATATCTATTATAGCTGTTATGTCTATATTTTATAACTATATCTTTTATGTCTATATTTAAAACCTATATCTATTTTATTTATTATGTCTATATTTTATACCTATATCAATTATATCTATTCTGTCTATATTTTATACCTACATCCTTTATATCTATTATGACTATATTTTTTACCTTTATCTTTTATATCCATTATATCTATATTTTATACCTATATCTATTATATCTACATTTTATACCTATATCTATTATATCATTTATATCCATATTTCATAACTATATCTATTATATCTTTTATATCCATATTTTATACCTATATCTATATCTATTATATCTATATTGTATACCTATATCTATTATATCTATTATATCTATATTTTAACTATATCTGTTATATCTTTTATGTTTATATTTTATTCCAGTGCCTATTATATCTATTATGTCTATATGTATTATATCTATTATGTCTATATTTTATACCTATATCTATTATATCTATTATGTCGCTATTTTATGCGTATATGTATTATATCTATATTTTATACCTATATGTATTATATGTATATTTTATACCTATAACTATCATATCTATTATGTCTATATTTTATACCTATATCTATTATATCTATAATGTCCATATTTTATACCTCTATTATATCTATTATGTCTATATTTTATACCTCTATCTATTATATCTATTATGTCTATATTTTATACCTATATCTATTATATCTATTATGTCTATATCTATTATATGTATTATGTGTATATTTTATACCTATATCTGTCATATCTGATATGTCTATATTTTATACCTTCATCTGTTATATCTACTATGTCTATATTTTATAGCTATATCTATTATATCCAATATGTGTAAGTTTTATGAATATCTGTTATATCTATTAAGTCTATATTTTATACCTATATCTATTATATCTGTTAGGTCTGTATTTCATACCTGTATCTATTATATCTATTGTGTCTGTATTTTACTCCTATATCTATTAAGTCTGTATTTTATACCTATATCTATTATATCCATTATGTCTATATTTTATACCTATATCTATTATATCTATTATGTCTATGTTTTATACCTATATCTATTATATCTATTATGTCTATGTGTTATTTCTACATCTTTTATATCTATTATGCCTATATTTTATATCTATGTCTATTATACCTATTATGTCTGTATTTTATACCTATATCAATTATGTCTATGTATTATACCTATATCTATTATATCTTTTTTACTATATTTTATACCTATATCTATTATATCTATTATGTATATTTTTTATACCTCTATTATATCTATTATGTTTATATTTTATACCTCTATTATATCTATTATGTCTATATTTTATACCTGTATCTATTATATCTATTATGTCTATATTTCATACCTATATCTATAATATCTATTATGTCTATATATTATACCTATATCTATTACACCTATTGTCTATATTTTGTCCCTATATCTGTTATATCTATTATTGTCTATGTTTATACCTCTATCTATTTCAACTATTATATCTATATTTTATACCTCTATCTATTATATCTGTTATGTCTGTATTTTATTGATCTATCCATTGTATCTATTATATATATTATGTCTATATTTTAAACCTCTATTATATCTACTATTTCTATATTTTATACCTGTATCTATTATACCTATTATGTCTATATCTTATACCTATATCTATTATGTTTATATTTTATACCTATATCTATTTTATCAATTATGCTATATTTTATACCTATATCTATTATATCTATTATGTATATATTTTATAATTATATCTATTATATCTATTATGTCTATGGTTTATACGTATATCTATTATATCTCTTATGTCTAAATATTGTACCTATATCTATTATGTCTATATTTTATAATTATATCTATTATGTCTATATTTTATACCTATATATATCTATTATATCTATTGAGTCTATATTTTATACCTATATCTATTATATCTATTATGTCTATATTTTATATCTATTTCTATTATATCTAATATGTCTATATTTATATCTATATCTATTATGTCTATATTTTATACCTATACCTATTATATCTATTATATCTATATTTCATACCTATATCTATTACATCTATTATGTCTATATTTTATACCTATATCTGTTATCATTATTATGTCTGTGTTTGATACCTATATCTATTATATTTATTATGTCTATATTTTATACCTATTTCTATTATATCTATTATGACTATATTTTATACCTAAAATTATTATGTCTATATTTGATACCTATATCTATTATATATACTATGTCTATATTTTATACCTATATGTATTATATCTGTTATGTTTGTATTTTATACCTATGTCTATTATATCTATGTCTCTATTTAATACGTATATCTATTATGTATATATTTTATACCGATATCTATTATGTGTATATCTTAAACATATATCTATTATATCTATTATGTCTATATTAGATACCTATATCTTTTAAATCTTTTTTGTCTATATTTTATACCTATTTAAATTATGTCTGTATTTTATTCCTATATCTTTTATATCTATTATGTCTGTATTTTATACCTATATCTATTATATCTATTATATCTATATTTTATACCTATATCTATTATGTCTATATTCCATACTTATATTTTTATACCAGTTATGTCTATATTTTATGCCTATATCTATTATATCTATTTTGTCTTTATTTCAAACCTATACCTATTATATCAATTATGTCTATATTTCATACCTATATCTATTATAACCATTATGTCTATACTTTGTAGTTATATCTATTATGTCAATATTTTATACCTATATCTATTATAATTATTATGTCTATATTTGATACCTATATCCATTATATCTATTATGTCTATATTTTATACCTATTTCTATTATATATTTTATGTCTATATTTAATACCTATATCTATTATGTCTCTATTTTATACCTATATCTATTATATCTATTATGTCTATATTTTATAAGTATATCTATTATATCCATTATGTCTATATTTTATACCTATATCTCTTATATCCACTGTCTATATTTTACACCTATACCTATTATATCCATTACGTCTATATTTTATACCTATCTCTATTATATCAATTATGTTTATATTTCATACCTATATCTATATATGTCTATATTTTATACGTATATCAATTTTGTCTGTATTTTATACCTATATCTATTATGTCTGTATTTTATACCTATATCTATAGTATCTAGTATGTCTATATCTTATACATATATCTATTATATCTATTATGTCTATATTTCATACCTATACCTATTATATCTATTATGTCTATATTTTATATCTATATCTATTATATCTCTTATGTCTATATCTTACACATATATCTATTATATATAATATGTCGATATTTTATACCTATATTTATTATATCTATTATGTCTATATTTTATACCTATATCTTTTATATCTATTTTGTCTATATTTTATACCTATTTCAATTTTGTCTATATTTCATTCCTATATCTATTATATCTATTATGTCTATATTTTATACCTATATCTATTATATCTATTATGTCTATATTTCATACCTATATCTATTATAACCATTATGTCTATATTTTATACCTATATCTATTATGTCTATAATTTATACCTATATCTCTTATAATTATCATGTCTATATTTGATACCTATATCTATTATATCTATTATGTCTATATTTAAACTATATCTGTTATATCTATTATGTATATACTATATACCAATATCTATTATATCTGTTATGTCTATATCTATTGTATCTATTTTATGTATATTTTATACCTACATCAAATATATCTATTATGTCTATATTTTATACCTATATCTATTATATCGATTATGTCTATATTTTATACCTATATCTATTATGTCTATATTTTATACCTATATCTATTATAACTATTATGTCTATATTGTATAACTATATCTTTTATATCTATTCTGTCTATTTTTTATACCTATATCTATTATGTCTATATTTTATAACTCTGTCAATTATATCTATTATGTCTATATTTCATACCTCTATTATATCTTTTATGTCAATATTTTATACCTATATCTATTATATCTACTATGTCTATATTTTATACCTATATCTATTATATCTATTATGTCTATATTTTATACCTATATCTATTATATCTATTATGTCCATATATTATACCTATAACATTTTATCTAATATGTCTATATTTTATACCTATATGTATTATAATTATTATGTCTATATTAGATACCTATAACTATTATATCAATTATGTCTATATTTTATACTTATATCTACAATATCTATTATGTCTATATTTTATACCGATATCTATCATGTCTACATTTTATATCTATATCTATTATATCTACTATGTCTATATTTTATACCTATATCTATTATATCTATTATGTCTATATTTTATACCTATATCTATTATACTATTATGTCCATGTATTATACCTATAACTATTTTATCTAATATGTCTGTATTGTATACCTATATATATCATATCTATTATGTCTATATTTTATACCTATATCTTTTATATCTATTATGTCTATATTTTATACCTATATCTCTTATATCTATTATGTCCATATTTTATACCTATTACTATTATATCTAATATGTCTATATTTTATACCTATATCTATTATGTCTATATTTTATATCTATATCTATTATATCTATTATGTCTATATTTTATGCGTCTATCTATTATATCTATTATGTCTATATTTTATACCTATATCTTTTGTATCTATTATGTATATATAGTATACATATATCTATTATATCTATTATGTCTATATTTTATACCTATACCTATTATATCTACTATGTCTATATTTTATATCTATATCTATTATATCTATTATGTCTATGTTTTATACCTATAACTATTATATCTACTATGTCAATATTTTACACCTATATCTATCATATCTATTACGTCTATATTTTATACCCATCTCTATTATATCTATTATGTTTACATTTTATACCTATATCTATTATATCTATGTCTATATTTTATACCTATATCTATTATGTCTATATTTTATACCGATATCTATTATGTCTATATTTTATACCTAAAGTGATTATATCTATTATGTCTGTATTTCATACCTATATCTATTATAACCATTATGTCTATATTTTATAAATGTGTCTAGTACGTCTATATTTTATTCCTATATCTATTATAATTATTATGTCTATATTTGATACCTATATCTATTATGTCTATTATGTCTATATTTTATACCTATTTCTATTATATCTATTATGTCTATGTTTTATGCCTATATCCATGTCTATATTTTATACCTATATGTATTATATCTATTATGTCTATATTTTATACCTATATCTATTATATCTATTATGTCTACATTTTATACCTATATCTCTTATATCCATTTTGTCTATATTTTATACCTATATGTATAATATCTACTATGTCTATATTTTACACCTGTATCTATTATATCTATTACGTCTACAATTTATACCCATCTCTACTATATCTATTATGTGTGTATTTTATACCTATATCTATTATATCTATGTCTATATTTTATATCTATATCTATTTTGTCTATATTTTGTACCTATACCTATATACCTACAGGTATATAGTGATTATATCTACTATGTCTATATTTTATACCTATATCTATTTTATCTATTATGTCTATATTTTTTACCTATTTCTATTTTATCTATTATGTCTATATGTTATACCTATATCTATTATATCTATATTTCGTACCTATACCTCTTATATCTATTATATCTATACTTGATACCTATATCTATTATGTCTATAGTTTATACCTATATCTATTATATCTATTATGTCTATATTTTAACTATATCTGTTATATCTATTATGTATATACTATATACCAATATCTATTATATCTGTTAAGTCTATATCTATTGTATCTATTTTATGTATATTTTATACCTACATCAAATATATCTATTATGTCTATATTTTATACCTATATCTATTATATCGATTATGTCTATATTTTATACCTATATCTATTATGTCTATATTTTATACCTATATCTATTATAACTATTATGTCTATATTGTATAACTATATCTGTTATATCTATTCTGTCTATTTTTTATACCTATATCTATTATGTCTATATTTTATAACTCTATCAATTATATCTATTATGTCTATATTTCATACCTCTATTATATCTTTTATGTCAATATTTTATACCTATATCTATTATATCTACTATGTCTATATTTTATACCTATATCTATTATATCTATTATGTCTATATTTTATACCTATATCTATTATATCTATTATGTCCATATATTATACCTATAACTATTTTATCTAATATGTCTATATTTTATACCTATATGTATTATAATTATTATGTGTATATTTGATACCTATAACTATTATATCAATTATGTCTATATTTTATACTTATATCTACAATATCTATTATGTCTATATTTTATACCGATATCTATCATGTCTACATTTTATATCTATATCTATTATATCTACTATGTCTATATTTTATACCTATATCTATTATATCTATTATGTCTATATTTTATACCTATATCTATTATACTATTATGTCCATGTATTATACCTATAACTATTTTATCTAATATGTCTGTATTGTATACCTATATATATCATATCTATTATGTCTATATTTTATACCTATATCTGTTATATCTATTATGTCTATATTTTATACCTATATATCTTATATCTATTATGTCCATATTTTATAGCTATTACTATTATATCTAATATGTCTATATTTTATACCTATATCTATTATGTCTATATTTTATATCTATATCTATTATATCTATTATGTCTATATTTTATGCGTCTATCTATTATATCTATTATGTCTATATTTTATACCTATATCTTTTGTATCTATTATGTATATATAGTATACATATATCTATTATATCTATTATGTCTATATTTTATACCTATACCTATTATATCTACTATGTCTATATTTTATATCTATATCTATTATATCTATTATGTCTATATCTTACACATATATCTATTATATCTATCATGTCTATATTTTATACCTATATTTATTATATCTATTATGTCTGTATTTTATACCTGTATCTTTTATATCTATTTTGTCTATATTTTATACCTTTTTCAATTATGTCTGTATTTTATTCCTATATCTATTATATCTATTATGTCTGTATTTTATACCTATATCTATAATATCTATTATATGTATATTTTATACCTATATCTTTTATATCTATTATGTCTATATCTTATACATATATATATTATATCTATTATGTCTAAATTTTATACCTATATCTATTATGTCTATGTTTTATACCTATATCTATTATATCAATTATGTCTATATTTTATACCTATATTTATTATATCTCTTATGTCTCTATTTTATATCTATATCTATTATGTGTATATTTTACACCATATCTATTATATCTATTATGTCTATTTTATACCTATATCTATTATGTCTATATTTTATAACTTTCACTATTATATCTACTATGTCTATATTTTATCCCTATATCTATTATATCTACTATGTCTATATTTTATACCTATATCTATTATATCTATTATGTCTATATTTTATACCTATATCTATTATATCTATTATGTCCATATATTATACCTATAACTATTTTATCTAATATGTCTATATTTTATACCTATATGTATTATAATTATTATGTCTATATTTGATACCTATAACTATTATATCAATTATGTCTATATTTTATACTTATATCTACTATATCTATTATATCTATATTTTATACCGATATCTATCATGCCTACATTTTATATCTATATCTATTATATCTATTATGTCTATATTTTATACCTATATCTATTATATCTATTATGTCCATATGTTATACCTATAACTATTTTATCTAATGTGTCTGTATTTTATACCTATATATATCATATCTATTATGTCTATATTTTATACCTATATCTATTATATCTATTATGTCTATATTTTATACCTATATCTCTTATATCTATTATGTCCATATTTTATACCTATAACTATTATATCTAATATGTCTATACTTTATACCTATATCTATTATATCCATTATGTCTATATTTCATACCTATATCTATTATATTCACTATATCTATATTTTATACCTATATCTATCATATGTATATTTGATACCCATATCCATTATACCTATTGTATCTATATTTTATATCTATATCTATTATATCTATTATGTCTATCTATTATATCTATTATATCAATATTTTATACATATATCTATTATATCTGAATTTTATACCTGTATCTATTATATCTATAATGTCCATGTTTTATACCTATATCTATTATATCTATTATGTCTATATTTTATACCTATTTCTATTATATGTATTATGTCTGTTTTTTATACCGATATCTATCATATCTATTATGTCCACATTTTATACCTATATATATCATATCTATTATGTCTATATTTTATACCTATATCTATTATATCTATTATGTCTGTATTTCATACCTATATCTATTATATCTATTATGTCTATATTTTACCCATATCAATTATATCTATTATGTTTATATTTTATACCTATATCTATAATATCTTTTACGTCTATATTTTATAACTATATCTATTATATCTACCATGTCTCTATTTTATACCTCTATCTATTTTGTCTATATTTTATACCTATATCTATTATATCTATTATGTGTATAATTTATACCTATATCTATTATATCTATTATGTCTTTATTTTATACCTATATCTATTATATCTATTATGTCTAAATATTATACCTATATCTATTATGTCTATATTTTGTACCTATATCTATTATAACTATTATGTCTATATTTTATAACTATATATTATGTCTATATTTTAAACCTATATCTATTTTATCTATTATGTCTATATTTCATAACTATATATTATGTCTATATTTTATATCTATATCCATTATATATATTATGTCTATATTTTATATCTATACCTATTATGTCTATATTTTATAACTATATCTACTGTATCTATTATGTCTATATTTTATACCTACATCTATTATGTCTATATTTTAAACCGATATCTATTATATCTATTATGTCTATATTTTATACCTATATCTATTATACCTATTATGTCTATATATTATACCTATACCTATTATGTCTATATTTTATACCTGTATCTATTATATCCATTATGTCTATATTTTATACCTACATCTATTATGTCTACATTTTATAACTATATCTATGATATCTATTATGTCTATATTTTATACCTCTATCTATTATATCAGTCTATATTTTATACCTATATCTGTTATATCTATTATGTCTGTATTTGATACCTATATCTATTATATCTATTATGTCTATATTTTATAGCTATATCTATTATGTCTATTATGTCTCTATTTTATTACCATATCTATTATTTTCATTATGTCTATATTTAATACCTATATGTATGATATCTACTATGTCTATATTTTATATCTCCATCTATTATAACTATTATGTATATATTTTATACCTATATCTATTATATCAACAATGACAAAATTTTATACCTATATATTATGTCTATATTTTACAGCTATATCTATTATATCTATTTTGTCTATATTTTATACCTCTATCTATTATATCTGTATTTTACACCTATATCTATTATGGCTATTATATCTACATTTTTATCTATATCTATTATATCTACATTTTATACCTATATCCATCATATATATTATATCTATATTTTATACTTGTATCTGTCATATCTATTATGTCTATATTTTATACCTATATCTATTGTATGTATATTTTATGCCAATATCCATTATATCTATTATGTCTATATTTTATACCTGCATTTCTTGTATCTATTTTGTCTATATTTTATACCTATATCTATTACATCTAATATATCTGTATGTTATATCTACATTTATTATACGTATTCTCTCTATATTTTATACGTATATCTATTACATCTATTATGTCTATATTTTATACCTATATGTCTTATATCTATTATGTCTTTTATACCGATATCTATTATATCTATTATGTCTGTCTTTTATACCTATATCTATTATATCTATTATGTCTATATATGATACCTATATCTATTATATCCCTTATGTCCATATTTTATACCTTTATCTGTTATATCTATTATGTCTATATTTTATACCTATATGTATTATATTTATTTTGTCTATATTTTATACCTATATCTATTATATCTATTGTCTATATTTTATACTTACATATATTATATCTATTATGTCTATATTTTATACCTATATATGTTATCATTATGTCTATATTTTATAACTATATCTCTTATATCTATTATGTATTTATTTTACACCTATGCCTATTATGTCTGTATTTTATACCTCTATCTATTTTATCTATTTTGTCTATATTTTTTTCCTTTATCTATTATATCTATGATGTCTATATTTTTTACCTATATGTATTATATCTATTATGTCTATATTTTATACCTATATCTATTATATCTATTATGTCTATATTTTATACCTATATCTATTATATCTATTATATCTATTTTTTATACCTGTATCTATTATATCTTTTTTCACACCTATATCTCTATGTATTGTGTCTATATTTCATAGCTATATCTGTTATATCTATGTTTTATACCTATATCTATTATATCCATTATATCTATATTTTATACCTATATATATATTATATCTATATTTTATACCTATATCTATTATATCTATATTTTATACCTGTATCTATTATATCTATTATGTCTATGTTTTATACCTATATCTATTATATCTATTATGTCTATATTTTATACCTATTTCTATTACATCTATTTTGTCTGTATTTTATAGCTATATCTATCGTATCTATTATGTCTATATTTTATACCTATATATATCATATCTATTATGTCTATATTTCATAACTATATCTATTATGTCTATTATGTATATATTTTATACCTATATCTATCTATGTCTATTATGTGTATATTTTATACGTATATCAAATATATCCATTTTGTCCATATTTTGTACCTATATCTATTATATCTATTATGTCTATATTTTATACGTATATCTATTATATCTATTATGTCTTTATTTTATACTTATAACTATTATATCTGTTATGTGTACATTTTATACCTATATCAATTATATCTATTATGTCTCTATTTTATACCTATATCTATTACATCTATTATGTCTATATTTTATACCTATATCTATTATATCTATTATGACTAAATTTTATACCTATATCTATTATGTCTATATTTTACACTTATAATTATTATATCTATTATGTCTATATTTTATACCTATATCTATTATATCTTTTATATCTATATTTTATATCTATATCTACATTATTATACCTATATCTATTACATCTATTTTATCTATATTTTATACCTGTATGTATTATATCTATTATATCTATATTTTAGACCTATATATGTTATATCTATTATGTCTATATTGTATACTTATGTGTATTATATTTATTATGGGTATATTTTATACCTATATCTATTACATCTATTGTGTTTATATCTATTATGTCTGTATTTTATAACTCTATCTTTTATAACTATTATGTCTATATTTTATCCCTCTACCTATTATATCTATTATGTCTATATTTAATACCTCCATGATATCTATTATGTCTATATTTTATTACTCTGTTATCACTATAACGTCTATACTTCATATCTCTATTATATCTATGATGTCTATATTTTTTACCTCTATTATACCGATAATGTCTATATTTTATTTCAATATCTACTATATCTATTATGTCTATATTTTATACCTCTATTATATCTATTATATCTATTATGTCTATATTTTATACCTCTATCTATTGTATCTATTATGTCTATATTTTTTACATCTGTTATATCTATTATGTCTATATTTCATACCTCTATCTAGTATATCTATTTGTTTTTTATTTTATACCCTTATCTATTATATCTATTATGTGCATAATTTATACATATATCTATTATATATATTCTCTCGATATTTTATACCTATGTCTATTATATCTATTGTGTCTATATTTTAATCCTATATCTATTATATCTGTAGTATCTATATTTTATACCTATATCTATTATATCTACTATGTGTATATTTGGTACCTCAATCTATTATATCTTTTATGTCTATATTTCATAACTATATCTAATATGTCTATTATGTCTACATTTTATAACTATATCTATTATATCTATTATGTATACATTTTATAACTGTATTATATCTATTATGTCTATAATTTATACCTCTATCAATTATATCTATTATCTCTATATTTTATAGCTCTATCTATTATATCTATGATGTCTATATTTTATACCTCTATCGATTATATCTATTTTGTTTATATTTTATATCTCTTTGATATCTATTATATCTATATTTTGTACCTGTATCTATTATGTCTATTATGTCTACATTTTATACCTCTATCTATTATATCTATTAGGTCTATATTTTATACCTATATCGATTATATCTATTATGTCTATATTTTATACCATTATCTATTATACCTCTGATGTCTCTATTTTATACCTATATCTATTATGTCTATATTTTATACCTATATCTATGATATCTATTATGTCTATATTTTATACCTATATCTATTATGTCTATATTTTATACCGATATCTATTTTATCTATTATGTCTATATTTTATTTCTTTATCTGTTATATCCGTTATGTCCATATTTTATACCTATATTTCTTACATACAGTATATGTATATTTTATACCTATTTCTATTATATCTATATTTATACCTCTATCTATTTTATCTATTACATCTATATTTTATACTGATATCTATTATATCTATTATATCCATATTTGACATCTATATCGATTATGTCTATATTTTATACCTATATCAAACGTATCTATTATGTCTATATTTTGCACCTATATCTATCATATCTATTATGTCTATATTTTATACCTGTATCTATTATATCTATTATGTCTATATTTTATACCTCTATCTATTATATCTATTATGTCTATATTTTACACCTCTATCCATTATATCTATTATGTCTATATTTTATACCTCTATCTATTATGTCTATTATGTCTATATTTTATAACTATATTCATTATATCTATTATGATTATATTTTATACATATATCTGTTATGTCTATATTTTACCTATATCTACCATATATATTATGTGTATATTTCATACCTATATCTATTATATCTATTATATCTATATTTTATACCCATATCTGTTATATCTATTATGTCTATATTTTATACCTCTATCTATTTTATCTATAATGTATATATTTTATACCTACATCTATTATATCTATTACGTCTATATTTTTTACCTATAACTATTATGTCTCTATTTTATACCTATATCTATTATATCTATATTTTATACCTATATCTATTATATCTATTATGTCTACATTTTATACCTATATCTATTATATCTATTATGTCTATATTTTATACCTATATCTATTAAATCATATATGTCTGTATTTTATACCTATATCTATTGTATCTATTATGTCTATATTTTATACCTATATCTATTATAACTATTATGTCTATATTTTATAACTATATCTCTTATATCTATTATGTCTATATTTTATACCTATATCTATTACGTCTATATTTTATGACTATATCTATTATATCTATTATGTCTCTATTTTACACCTATATCTATTATGTCTCTATTTTATACCTATGTCTATTATTTCTATATTTTATACCTATATCTATTATATCTATTATGTCCACATTTTATACCTATATCTATTATATCTATTATGTCTATATTTATACCTATATCTATTATATCTATTATGTCTAAATATTGTACCTATATCTATTATGTCTATATTTTATATCTATATCTATTATAACTATTATGTCTATATTTTATAACTATATCTGTTATAGCTGTTATGTCTATATTTTATACCTATATCTATTATATCTATTTTGTCTATATTTTATACCTATATCTTTCATATCTATTATGTCTATATTTTATACCTATATATATCATATCTATTTTGTCTATTATTTCATACCTATATCTATTAAATCTATTTTGTCTGTATTTTATATGTATATCTATTATGTCTATATTTTATACCTATATCTATTATATCTATTATGTCTATATTTTATACCTATAATTATTATATCTAATATGTCTATATTTTATACCTATATCTATTATGTCTCTATTTTATATCTATATCTATTGTATCTATCTATATTTTATACCTATATCTATTGTATCTATTATGTCTATATCTTTTTTTTTTATTAACAGGCTTAATTCACTTTATTTTTCTTGTATAAAAAGCCTATGTTTTAGCCACAGCTGGAGCCTGGGTCCGCTGCACGGAGACTCTGTTGTGGGTCTTGACAAGGTGGTCAGTGAATTCCTGATAGGTAGACTTGGTAAACACAGTCTCCTTCCACAGGTCAGGGGTCAGGTAGCTGTAGGTCTTAGAGATGGCATCAAAGGTGGCCTTGGCGAAGCTGCCCAGGGTGGCAGTGCAGCCCCGGGCTGATGTGTAGCAGTCATCAATACCAGCCATCATGAGCAGCTTCTTGGGCACAGGCGCTGAGACGATGCCAGTGCCCCTGGGTGCAGGGATGAGGCGCACCAGCACAGAGCCACAGCGGCCTGTCACCTTGCAAGGGACGGTGTGGGGCTTGCCGATCTTGTTCCCCCAGTAGCCTCTGCGCACCGGGACAATGGAGAGTTTGGCCAGGATGATGGCCCCTCGGATGGCGGTGGCCACCTCCTTGGAGCACTTAACACCCAGGCCGACGTGGCCATTGTAGTCCCCGATAGCAACAAACGCCTTGAACCTGGTGCGCTGACCAGCACGGGTCTGCTTCTGCACCGGCATAATCTTCAAAACCTCATCTTTAAGAGAGGCCCCCAAGAAAAAGTCAATGATCTCAGATTCCTTAATGGGCAGAGAGAAGAGGTAGATCTCCTCCAGGGACTTGATCTTCATGTCCTTGACCAAGCGGCCCAGCATGGTGACGGGCATCCACTCCTTATCCTCGGCCTTGCCTCCGCGAGCTCCTCGGCCTCGGCCCCGACCCCGTCCACGGCCGCGACCCCGGCCCCGTATGCCACTGCCAAAACCTCCACGGAAGACACCGCGGTTCCCCATCCCAGGGCCACCAGGGCCTCCGAACCACCCCGCTGCACCGGCGTCATCCGCCATTTGGTGTTTTCTCGGAGAAGAAGCAAATGTCTATATCTTATACACATATCTATTATATCTATTATGTCTATATTTCATACCTATACCTATTATATCTATTATGTGTATATTTTATATCTATATCTATTATATCTATTATGTCTATATTTTATACCTATATTGATGATATCTATTATGTCTATATTTTATACCTATATCTTTTATATCCATTTTGTCTATATTTTATACCTATTTCAATTATGTCTATATTTTATTCCTATATCTGTAATATCTATTATGTCTATATTTTATACCTATATCTATTATATCTATTATGTCTATATTTTATACCTATATCTATTATGTCGATTATGTCTATATTTTATAACTATTTCTATTATATCTATTATGTATATATTTTATACCTATATCCACGATATGTATAGATTATACCTATATCTATTATATCTATTATGTCTATATTTTATAACTATATCTATTATATCTATTATGTCTATATTTTATACCTATATCTATTATATCTACTATGTCTGTATTTTACAACTATATATATTATATCTGTTACATCTATATTTTATACCCATCCCTATTATATCTATTATGTTTATATTTTATACTTATATCTATTATATCTATGTCTATATTTTATACCTATATCAATTATGTCTATATTTTATCCCGATATCTATTATATCTATATTTTATACCTATATCGATTACATCTATTATGTCTATATTTTACACCTATATCTATTATATCTATTATGTCTATATTTTATACCTATATCTATTATATCAATTGTGTCTGTATTTTATACCTATATCTATTAAATCTATTATGTCTATATTTCATAACTTTATCTATTCTGTCCATATTTAATACCTATATCTATTATGCCTATATTTTATACCTCTATTATATCTATTATGTCTATATTTTATACCTATATCTATTATATCCATTATGTCTATATTTTACACCTATAACTATTATATCTATTACGTCTATATTTTATACCCATCTCCATTATATCTATTATGTTTATATTTTCTACCTATATCTATTATATCTATGTCTATATTTTCTACCTATATCTATTTTGTCTATATTTTATACCTATATCTATTATGTCTATATTTTATACCTATATCTATTTTATCTATTATGTCTATATTTTATACCTATGTCTGTTATATCTATTTTGTTTATATTTTATACCTATATCTATTAAAACTATTATGTCTATATTTTATATCTATATCTATTATGTCTATATTTTATCCCTATAACTATTATATCTATTTTGTCTGTATTTTATACCAATATCAATTATATCTATTATGTCTATATTTTATACATATAATCATTATATCTAATATGTCTATATTTTATACCTATATCTATTATGTCTATATTTTATATCTATATCTATTATGTCTATATTTTACACCTATAACTATTATATCTATTTTGTCTATATTTTATACCTAAATCTATTATATCTAATATGTCTATACTTTATACCTATATCTATAATATCTATATTTTATACCTGTTTCTCTTATATGTATTACATCTATACTTTATACCTATATTATTCTATCTATTATATCTGTATTTTATGCCAATATCTATTATATCAATTATATCTATTATATATATATTTTATACCTATGTCTATAATATCTATTATATCTGTATTTTATAACTATATCTATTATGTCTATGTTTTAAACCTATATCTATTATATATATTGTGTCTATAGTTTATACCTATATCTATTAGGTTTATATTTCATAACTATACCTATTATATTTATTATGTTTATATTTTATATCTATATGTATCATGTCTATATTTTCTACCTATATCTATTATATTTATTATGTCTATATTTTAGACCTTTATTTATTATATCTATTATGTCTCTATTTTATACCTATATCTATTATATCTATATTTTATACCTATATGGATTATATCTATTATGTCTATATTTTATAGCTATATGTATTCTATATATTATGTCTATATTTTATACCTATATTATATCTATAATGTCTACATTTTATAACTATATATGTCTGTATTTTATACGTATATCTCTTATATCTGTTATGTCTATATTTTATACCAATATCTATTTTATTTATATTTTATACCTGTATCTATTATATCTATTATGTCTATATTTTACACCTATATCTGTTATATCTATTTTGTCTGTATTTTATACGTATATCTATTATGTCTATATTATAGTTATATCTACTATATCTATTATATCTGTATTTTATACCTATATCTATTATATCCATTATGTGTATATTTTACACCTATATCTATTATATCTATTACGTCTATATTTTATTCCCATCTCTATTATATCTATTATGTTTATATTTTATACCTATATCTATTATATCTATGTCTATATTTTATACCTATATCTATTTTGTCTGCATTTTATACCTATGTCTATTATGTCTATCTTTTATACCTATATCTATTTTATCTATTATGTCTATATTTTATACCTATGTCTATTATATCTATTATGTGTATATTTATACCTATATCTATTAAATCTATTATGTCTATATTTTGTATCTATATCTATTATGTCTATAATTTATACCTATAACTATTATATCTATTTTGTGTATATTTTATACCTATATTTATTATATCTATTATGTCTATATTTTATACCTATAATTATTATATCTAATATATCTATATTTTATACCTATATCTATTATGTCTATATTTTATAACTATATCTATTATATCTATTATGTCCATATTTTATACCTATATCTATTATATGTATTATGTCTATATATTATACCTATGTCTATTATATCTATATTTTATGCCTGTATCTATTATATCTATTATGTCTATATTTTATACCTATATCTATTATATCTATTAAGTCTAAATATTCTACCTATATCTATTATGTGTATATTTTATACCTATATCTATTATAACTATTATGTCTATATTTTATCACTATATCTGTTATAGCTATTATGTCTATATTTTATACCTATACCTATTATGTCTATATTTTATACCTATATCTATTATAACTATTATCTCTATATTGTATAACTGTATCTTTTGTATCTATTCTGTCTATATTTTATACCTGTATCTATTATGTCTATATTTTTTACCTATATCTATTATATCTATTATGTCTATATTTTATACCTATATCTATTATGTCTATATTTTATACGTATATCTTTTATGTCTATATTTTACACCTATATCTATTATGTCTATATATATATATATATATATATATATATTTTTTTTTTTTTTTTTTTGACACGGAGTCTTGCTCTGCTGCCCAGGCTGGAGTGCAGTGGCCGGCTCTCCGCTCACTGCAAGCTCCGCCTCCCGCGTTCACGCCATTTTCCTGTCTCAGCCTCCCGAGTAGCTGGGAATACAGGCGCCCGCCTCGTCGCCCGGCTAGTTTTTTGTATTTTTTAGTAGAGACGGGGTTTCACCGTATTAGCCAGATGGTCTCGATCTCCTGACCTCATGATCCGCCCGTCTCGGCCTCCCAAAGTGCTGGGATTACAGGCTTGAGCCACCGCGCCCGGCCAATGTCTACCTTTTTTACCTATATCTATTATATGTATATTTTATACCCATATGGATTATATCTCTTATGTCTATATTTTATGCTATATCTATTATATCTATTATGTCTATATTTTATACCTATATTATACTTATAATGTCTACATTTTATACCTATATCTATTATGTCTACATTTCATACCTATATTTTTATACCACTTATGTCTATATATTATACCTATATCTATTATGTCTATTATGTCTATATTTTATACCGATATCTATTATGTCTATATTTTATACCTATATCTATTATATCTACTCTGTATATATTTTGTACCTATATCAATTATATCTAATATGTCTATATTTTAAACCTATAACTATTATATCTATTTTGTCTATATTTTATACGTATATCTGTTTTGTCTATATTTTATACCTATACTATTATATCAATTATGTCTATATTTTATAACTATATCTATTATATCTATTATGTCTATATTTTATACTGATATCTATTATGTCTATATTTTATATCTATATCTATTATATCTATGATGTGTATATTGTATATCTATATCTATTATATCTATTATTTCTATATTTTATTCCTCTATCTACTATGTCTATTATGTCTATATTTTGTATCTATATCTATTTTATCTATTATGTCTATATTTTATACCTATATGTATTATAACTATTATGCCTATATTTTATACCTATATCTTTTATATCTGTTATGTCTATATTTTATAACTGTATCTACTATATCAATTATGTCCATATTTTATACCTATATCTCTTATATCTATTATATCTATATTTTATATCTATATCTATTATGTGTATATTTTATACCTAAAACTATTATATCTATTTTGTCTATATTTTATACCTATATCTATTATATCTATTATGTCTATATTTTATTCCGATAATTATTATATCTAATATGTCTCTATTTTATACCTATATCTATTATGTTTATATTTTATATCTGTAACTATTATATCTATTATGTCTATATTTTATACCTATATCTATTATATCTACTATGTCTATATTTTACACCTATATCTATTATATCTATTACGTCTATATTTTATACCCATCTCTGTTATATCTATTGTGTTTATACTTTATACCTATATCTATTATACCTATGTCTATATTTTATACCTATATCTATTTTGTCTATATTTAAACCTATTTTAATTATGTCTATGTTTTATTCCTATATCTATTATATCTCTTACGTCTATATATTATACCTATATCTATTATATCTATTATGTTTTTCTTTTATACCTATATCTATTATATCAATTATGTCCATATTTTATACCTATATCTCTTATATCTATTATGTCTATATTTTATATCTATATCTATTATATCTATTATGTCTATATCTTATACCTATATCTATTATATCTATTATGTTTTTGATTTAAAACTATACCTATTATATCCATTATGTCTATATTTCATACCTACATCTATTATAACCATTATGTCTATATTTTGTACCTATATCTATTATGTCTATATTTTATACCTGTATGTATTATAATTATTTTGTCTATATTTGATACATATATCCATTATATCTATTGTGTCTATATTTTATAACTATATCTATTATATCTATTTTGTCTATATTTTATACCTTTATCTTTTATATCTCTTTTGTCTATATTTTATAACTATTTCAATTTTGTCTATATTTTATTCCTATATCTATTATATCTATTCTGTCTATATTTTATACCTATATCTATTATATCTACTATGTATATATTTTATACCTATATCGATTATATCGATTATGTCTATATCTTATATATATATCTATTATATCTATTATGTCTATATTTTATACCTATATCTATTATATCTATTATGTCTATATCTTATACATATATGCATTATATCTATTATGTATATATTTTATACCTATACCTATTAAATCTATTATGTCTGTATTTCATACCTATATCTATTATAACCATTATGTCTATATTTTTAACGTATATCTATTATGTCTATATTTTATACCGATATCTATTATATCTATTATGTCTATATTTTATACCTATATCTATTGAATCTATTTTGTCTATATTTTATGTCTATATCTATTATGTCTATATTTTATTCCTATATCTATTATATCTATTATGTCTGTATTTTATACCTATATCTATTATATCTATTATGTCTATTTTTTATACCTATAATTATTATATCTAATATGTCTATATTTTATACCTATATCTATTATGTCTATATTTTATATATATATCTATTGTGTCTATATTTTATACCTGTAACAATTGTATCTATTTTGTCTATATTTTATACCTATATCTATTATATCTAATATGTCTATATTTTATACCTATATCTATTATATCTATATTTTATACCCATATCTATTATATCTCTCTATATTTTAGACCTATATTATATCTATAATGTCTACCTTTTATACCTATATTTATTATGTCTATATTTTATACCTATATGGATTATATCTATTATGTCTATATTTTATACCTCTATCTATTATATCTATTATGTCTACATTTTATACCTATATTATATCTATAATGTCTACATTTTATACCTATATCTATTAAGTCCATATTTTATACGTATATCTATTATATCTGTTATATCTATAATTTATACCTATATCTATTTTATTTATATTTGTTACCTATATCTATTATATCTATTATGTCTATATTTTATACCCATTTCTATTATATCTATTATGTCTATATTTTATACCTATATGTATTATGTCTATATTTTATACCTATATTTATTATGTCTATATTTTATACCGATGTCTATTATGTCTATTATGTCTATATTTTATACCTATATCTATTATATCTATTATGTCTATATTTTATAGGTGAATCTATTATATTATGTCTACATTTTATAGCTTTATCTATTATGTATATTATGTCTATATTTTATACCTCTATCTGTTATATCTATTTTGTGTGTATATTATATGTACATCTATTATATCTATATTTTATACTTATATCCATTATATCTATGATGTCTATATTTTATAACTATATCTATTGTATCTATTATGTCTATATTTTATACCTATATCTATTATGTCTATATTTTGTACCTATATCTATTATATCTATTATATCTATATTTTATACGTATATCTATTATGTCTATATTTTATACCTATATTTATTATAACTATTATGTCTGTATTTTATACCTATGTCTATTATACCTATTATGTCCATATTTTATACCTATATCTATTATATCAATTACGTCTCTATTATATACCTATATCTACTATATCTATAATGTCTATATTTGATATCTATATCTGCTATATTTATTATGTCTATATTTTATAATTATATCTATTATATCTATATTTTATACCTATATCTATTATATCTATTGTCTATTTTTTATACCTGTATTTATTATATCTGTTTTTTATACGTATATCTATTATGTCTATATTTTATACTTATATCTATTATATCTATATTTTATACCTGTATCTATTATATCTTTTATGTCCATATTTTATACCTATATTATATCTGTTATGTCTGTATTTTGTACCTATATCTATTATATCTATTATGTTTATATTTTATACCTATATCTATTAGGTCTATATTTTATACCTGTATCTATTATGTCTATATTTTATACCTATATCAATTATAACTATTATGTCTATATTTTATACCTATATTTATCATATGTATTATGTCTATATTTTATACCGATATATATTATATCTATTATGTCTATGTTTTATACCTATATCAATTATACCTTTATGTCTATATTTTATACCTGTATCTATTATATCTTTTATGTCTATATTTTATACCTATATCTATTATGTCTATTATGTCTATATTTTATACCTGTATCAATTATATCTATTATTGTATATTTTATACCTAAATCTATTATATATATTATGTCTATATTGTGTACCTATATCTATTTTGTCTGTATTTCACATCTATATTTATTATATCTATTATGTCTTTATTTTATACGTATATTTATTATATCTGTTATGTGTGTATTTTATACCTATATCTATTATATCTATTATGTCTATATTTTATCCCTCTATCTATTATATCTATTATGTCTATATTTTATAACTCTATCAATTATACCTATTATGTCTATATTTTATACCTATATCTATTATATCTATGATATGTATATTTTATAACTGTCTATGATATCTATTATGTCTATATTTGATACCTACATCTATTATATCTCTTATGCCTATTTTTTATACCTATATCTATTATATCTACTATGTCTATGTTTTATACCTATATCGATTATATCTATTATGTCTAGATTTTATAACTGTCTATTTTATCTATTATGTCTCTATTGTATACCTATATCTAATATATCTATTATGCCTCTATTTTATACCTATAACTATTATATCTAGTATGTCTTTATCTATTATATCTTTTATGTCTATATTTTATACCTTTATCTACTATATCTATTTTTTCTGTATGTTATACGTATATCTCTTATATCTATATTTTATACCCGTATCCATTATATCTATTATGTCTATATTTTATACCTACATGTATTATATCCATTATATCTATATTTTATACCTATATATATTATATCTATTTTTTATACCAATGTGTATTATATCTATTATATCTATATTTTATAACTATATCTATTATATCTATTATAACTATATTTTATACCTATATCTATTATATCTATATTTTATACCTATATCCATTATATCTGTTATATCTTTATTTTATACCAATATCTGTATCTATGCTATCCATATTTTATACCTATATTTATTATATATATTATATCCATATTTTATACCTATATCTATTATATCTATTATATCTTTATTTGATACCTATATCTATTATGTCCATATTTTATACCTATATCTATGGTATCTATTATGTCTGTATTTTATACCTATATCTATTATGTTTATATTTGATACCTATATCTATTATATCTATTTTCTATATTTTTTATCTCTATATGTATTGTCTATATTTTAAACCAATATCTATTATATCTATTATGTCTATATTTTATACCTATATCTATTATATCTTTTATGTCTACTTTTTATACCTATATCTATTATATCTATGATGTCTATATTTTATACTTATATCTAATATATCTATTATGTCCATATTTTATAACTATATCTATCATATCTCTTAGTTCTATATTTTATAACTATATTTATTATATCTATTATGTCTGTATTTTATACCTTTATCTATTATATCTATTATGTCTATATTTTATACCTATATCTATTATATCTAATATGTCTATATTTTATATCTATATCTGTTACATCTATTATGTCTGTATTTTATACCTATATATATTATATCTATTATATCTATTTTTTGTACCTATATCTATTACATCTTTTTTTATACCTATATCTATATCTATTGTATCTATATTTCATAGCGATATCTCTTATATCTATATTTTATACCTTTATCTTTTATATCCATAATATCTATATTTTATACTTATATCTATATCTATTACATCTATATTTTATATCTAGATCTATTATATATATTATATCTATATTTTATACCTATGTCTATTATGTCTATTACATCTATATTTTATACCTATAACTCTTATATCTATATTTTATATCTATATCTATTTTACCTATTATATCTATATTTTATACCTGTATCTATTATATCTATTGTGTCTATATTTTATACCTATGTGTATTATATCTATTTATCTATATTTTATACCTATATCTATCACATCTATATTTTATATGTATCTATTATATCTATTATGTCTATATTTTATTCCTATATTTATTATATGTATACTTAATACCTATATCTATTATATCTATTATGTATATGTTTTATACCTTTATCTATCTATATGTATTATGTGTATATTTTATACGTATATCTATTATATCTATTATGTCCATTATTTATACCTGTATCTATTATGTCTATTATGTCTATATTTTATTCCTATATCTATTATGTCTATTATGTGTATATTTTATACCTAAATCTATTATATTTATTATGTCTCTATTGTGTACCTATATCTATTTTGTCTGTATTTTATATCTATATCTATTATATCTATTATGTCTATATATCATACGTATATCTATTATATCTGTTGTGTCTATATATTATATCTATATCTATTATATCTATTATGTCTATATTCTATACGTATATCCATTATATCTGTTATGTCTATATTTTATATCGATATATTATATATATTATGTCTCTATTTAATTACCATATCTATTATATTTATTATGTCTATATTTAATACCTATATGGATTATATCTACTATGTCTATATTTTATATCTCCATCTATTATAACTATTATGTTTATATTTTATCCCTCTATCTATTATATTTATTTTTTCTATATTTTATACCTCTTTTATATCTATTTTGTCTATATTTTATACCTCTATTATAATTTTAACGTCTATACTTCATACCTCTATTATATCTATGATGTCTATATTTTTTACCTCTATTATATCGATAATGTCTATATTTTATTTCAGTATCTACTATATCTATTGTGTCTATATTTTATAAATCTATCTATTATATCTCTTATATTTATTATGCCTTTATTTTATACCTCTATCTTTTATATGTATGATATCTATTATGTCTATATTTTATACCTCTATCTATTATATCTATTTTGTTTTTATTTTATCCCTCTATTATATCTATAATGTGCATAATTTATACCTATGTCTATTATATCTATTAGGTCTATATTTTATACCTATGTCTATTATATCTATTATATCTATAATTTATACCTATATCTATTATATCTATTATGTCTATATTTTATACCTATATCTATTATATCTATTATGTCTATATTTTATACCTCTATCTATTGTATCTATTATGTCTACCTTTTATACCTCTATCTATTATATCTATTAGGTCTGTATTTTATACCTATATCTATTATGTCTATTATGTCTATGTTTTATAACTATATCTATTATATCTATTTTGTGTATATTTTATGCCTATATCTATTATATCTATTTGGTCTATATTTTATACCTATATCTATTATGTGTATATTTCATACCTATATCTATTATATCTACTATGTCTATGTTTTATACGTATATCTATTATATCTATTATGTCTATATTTTAAACCTATATCTATTATATCTATTATGTCTACATTTTATACGTGTATCTATTATATCTATTATGTCTATATTTTATACCTGTATCTATGATATCCATTATGTCTACATTTTATACCTATATCTATTATATCTCTTATGTCTATATTTTGTACCTATATCTCTTATGTCTATATTTTATACCTGTATCTCTTATATCTATTATGTCTATATTTTATACCTATGTCTATTGTATCTATTATGTCTATATTTTATACCTATGTCTATTATATCTATTATGTCTATATTTTATACCTATAGATATTATGTCTATATTTTATACCTATGTCTATTATATCTATTATGTCTATAGTTCATGCCTATATCTATTATTTCTATATTCTATACCTATATCTATTATAAGTCTTATGCCTATATTTTTTTTTATGTTTTTATTTTTTATTTTTTGAGACAGAGTCTCGCTCTGTCGCCCAGGCTGGAGTGCAGTGGCCGGATCTCAGCTCACTGCAAGCTCCGCCTTCCGGGTTTAAGCCATTCTCCTGCCTCAGCCTCCCGAGTAGCTGGGTCTACAGGCGCCTGCCACATCGCCCGGCTATTTTTTTGTATTTTTCGTAAAGACGAGGTTTCACCGAGTTAGTCAGGAGGGTCTCGATCTCCTGACATCGTGATCCGCCCATTTTAGCCTCCCAAAGTGCTGGGAATACAGGCTTGAGCCACCGCGCCCGGCCTTATGCCTATATTTTATAACTATATCTATTATATCTCTTATGTCTATATTTTTTACCTGTATCTATTATGTCTATATTTTAAACCTCGATCTATTATATCTATTATGTCTATATTTGATACCTATATCGATTATATCTATTATGTCTATATTTTATACCTATATCGATTATATCTATTATGTCAATATTTTATACCTCTATCTATTATATCTACTATTTTTTATAATTATACCTATTATATCTATATTTTATACCTATATCTATTATACCTATTATGTCTATTTTTTATACCTATATATATCATATCTATTATGTCTATATTTTATACCTATCTCTATTAAGCCTATATTTTATACCTATATTTATTATATCTATTATGTCTATATTTTATACCTATCTCTATTATGTCTTTATTTTATACCTCTATCTATTCTGTCTATATTTTATACCCCATCTATTATATCTTTTATGTCTATATTTTATACCGATATCTATTGTATCTATTATGTCTATATTTTATACCTATGTCTATTACATCTATTATGTCTATATTTTATACCTACATCTATAATTTCTATTATGTCTGTATTTCATACCTATATCTATGATATCTATTATGTCTATATTTTATACCTCTATCTGTGATATCTATTATGTCCATATTTTATACCTATACCTATTATGTCTATATTTTATATCTATATCTATTATATCTACTATGTCTATATTTTTTTCGTGTCTGTATTATATATATTATGTCTATTTATTATACCTTTATCTATTCTATCTTTTACGTTTATATTTCACACGTATATCTATTATATCTATACTTTATACCTGTATCTATTATATGTATTATGTCTTATTTTATACCTTTATCATTATACCTATAATGTATATTTTAATCCCTAATCTAGTATATCTATTATGTCGATTTTCATACCTATATCTATTAATCCATTAATCTATATTTTATACTGTATCTATTATTTCTATATTTTATACCTATATCTATTATATCTACTATGTCTATAATTCATACTATATCCTATTATATCTATTAATGTCTATATTTTATACCTGTATCTATAATATCTATTATGTCTATATTTTAATACCTATACAGTATATCTTTTATGTGATATTTAACTGTATCTGTTGTAATCTAGTTTTC
>NW_022143619.1:0-29474 GCF_007565055.1 Rhinopithecus roxellana
GGTGGACAGCTAGTTCGAAGCGTGAGGAGGCATGGCCATGACTGGGTTGCCCCAGAATGGTTTGAACTCGTTTTACATTACCTTCATTATTCATTATCTATCATGTCTATATTTTCTACCTATATCTATTATACCTTTATGTCTATATTTGAGAACGATAGAGGCTGGCGATCTGGGGACACCTAGATCGGTATACCTCGTGATGGCGAGAGTGGCGGTCCTAGATCTATTCGATCTAGATAGCTATAGGTTATACTTATATCTTATTCGAACCCATATTTTAGTACCTATATCCCTAGATCTTATTTTTTACAAAACAATCCTGTATCTTTCTCTATTATCTTTAGTTTCTATAGAGCTAGAAGGCGATATTGTCGTACCGATTATCGATAGGATCTAGCCCTATATTTGGACTGTATTATGATTTGCTATTGGTGAGACAGTACATCTATTAGAGGGAGTTATTATCGAGATGGTATAACCGATATCGCTGCGCGCGAGAGTTTGTTACCGGTCTCCCATGATATCATTATGTCTCTATTTTATACCTGATGATTTAGGCGCTAGGTCTGATATTTAGCCAATGTAAAGTTATATCTATATGTCGGAGGTGGGACCGAGAGCGAGGACGAGCTTAGCTGAGAGGAGAGGTTAGAAGGAGAGCGTGGAGAGCGAGGCTGAGCCGTGTAGCGAGAGAGCGTAGAGGGAGGCGAGAGCCAGTGCTAGGGAGATGGTGAGACGGAGGGGCGATGAGAGCGAGGAGGGCGGTGATGGAGGACCCGAGGGCTAGGAGCGCGAGGCGGCGGAGAGGGGGGACCCGAGCGAGGTAGATGGACGGAGGGCGGAGGGGGAAACCGAGACCCGAGGAGGGCGAGAGGGGAGACCGGTAGGCGAGTGGCACGAGAGCGCGATGGGGAGAAAACGAGAGCGGGGGAGCGAGCGGGCTAGAGGTGAGACCGATATCGAGGGTTGGGCGCGAGGTGAGACGCGGAGAGCAAGGAGAGCGAGGATGCGCGATAGGTGGGACTCGAGAGCGAGGAGGGCGAGTTAGTGGAGACCATAGAGACGAAGTAGCGGGTGAGGGCGATGGGGGGAGACGAGACGAGTGAGAGCTGTGACATCGAGAGGGGAGGACCCGTAGAGCGAGGAGAGCAAGGGGCAGAGTATACCCGGGAGGATGGTACGGCGAGGTGGGGAGACCGAGAGGAGGATATCGAGGATGTAGAGAGTGGCACCTCGCTATATATCTAGGAGGCGGTAGGTCGAGACCGATAGCGAGATTATATATGATGTCATAGTTTATCCGCGATATCTCTATTATGCCTATATGGTGATAACGTAGCAAAGTGAGCGCTGAGTCCAGGCAGGGGGACCGCGAGCGCTGGAGAGCGAGGAGGCCGAGAGGTCGACATAGAGCGAGGAGATGCTAGTCGGGGAGATTTCATAACTAATGATTTAGGGCTAGGATGCGATAGTGGAGACCGAGCGCTACTAGATCGCTATCGATTATGTGCTAGGGTGATAGCGCGTTCGAGTGTAGGGGGAAGGGGGTAGAGGGAGACCGCGAGCGAGGACAGCAAGGGGGGCGAGCGGGGCGCGGCTCGGGTAGCAACGAGACCGAGTGGGCGCGAAGTGAGAGAGTAGAAAACGAGGATGAGGGAGGGGGGCGAGAGGGGAGACCGACAGCGTTAGGAGACCGGAGAGGGCGAGAGGGAGTACCGCAGAGCGAGGGAGAGCAGAGGTGCGAGAGGGGAGACACGAGCGCGAGCCAGCCCCAGGCGGGAGAGGGGAGACCGAGCGCGATGGAGAGCGAGGCGAGCGAGAGTGGGAGACTCTGGTAGCTGAGAGGCGAGGTGGGAGAAACGAGAGAGAGGAGAAGGGAGGCGGAGCGGGGAGAACGAGCTCGAGGTCGGCTTGAGTATGGGAGACGAGCGCGAGGGGAGATCGAGGAGGGCGAGAGGGGAGGCCGATGGAGCAAGCGCGAACGCGGAGGGCGAGGAGGGCTACCAGAGGCTTGAGAGGCGATGAGGGCGAGGAGGGGAGACCGACCAAAGAGGAGAGGAAGTGAGAGAGAGAGGGAGGGTGACCGAGCCGCGATGGGAGTGGAGAGGGTGAGACCGGGAGCGAGGATAGCAAGGAGGAGCCAAGTTGAGTTGGAGACCGAGAGAGAGGAGAGCAGAGGGGACAACGGAGCGAGGATGGGAGGGCGACGGGAGATGGGGGAGTGCTGTAAGAGATGCGAGGAGAGTGAGGAAGGGAGAGGGGGATCGAGTGCGGGGAGAGGAGGATGGCGACTAGGGGGCGCCAAGAGCGATGATAGCGAGGAGGGCGCTCGGGGATGAGCTATGAGAGCGGTGGAGGGGGCGAGAGGGGAGACTCGGGAGAGGCACGCAGGTAGGGCCAGAGTGGGTACGGAGAGCGCGATAGCCGAGGAGGCCACTCTTTTTTCAAGAGTTTTAGTTTCTTTGCGCTGGGTACGTAATTCCTCCTTTAGCTCTGATAAGTTTGATGGACTGAAGCCTTCTTCTCTCCTCTCGTCCAAGTCATTCTCTGACCAGCTTTGATCCGTTGCTGGCGATGGGCTGCGCTCCTTTGCAGGGGGAGATGCGCTCTTATTTTTTGAATTTCCAGCTTTTCTGCCCTGCTTCTTCCCCATCTTTGTGGTTTTATCTGTCTCTGGTCTTTGATGGTGGTGACGAACTGATGGGTTTTGGTATAGGTGTCCTTCCTGTTTGATAGTTTTCCTTCTGACAGTCAGAAGGACTCTCTGTTGTCTTTGGAGATTGCTTGAGGTCCACTCCAGACCCTGTTTGCCTGGGTATCAGCAGCAGAGGTTTGCCGAAGATAGAATATTGCTGAACAGCGAGTGTACCTGTCCTGATTCTTCCTTTGGAAGTGTCCTCTCAGGGGTGTACTCCACCCTGTGAGGTGTGGGGTGTCAGACTGCCCCTAGTGGGGGATTTCTCCCAGCTAGGCTACTCAGGGGTCAGGGACACACCTGAGCAGGCAGTCTGTCCGTTCTCAGATCTCAACCTCCGCGTTGGGAGATCCGCGCTCTCCCCAAAGCTGTCAGACAGAGTCGTTCGCGTCTGCACCGGCTCCCGCTACTTCCCCTGTTGGTCTTCAGCTGTGCGCTGTCCCCAGAGGTGGAGACTACAGAGACAGCAGCTTCCTTGAGCTGCTGTGACTCCACCCAGTTCGAGCTTCCCAGCGCTTTGTTTACCTACTTAAGCCTCAGCAATGGCGGGCGCCCCTCCCCCAGCCTCGCTGCTGCCTTGCGGATAGATCGCGGCAGACTGCTGTGTTAGCAGTGAGGGAGGCTCGTGGGCGTGGGACCCTCCCGGCCAGGTGTGGGATATATTCTCCTGGAATGCCTGTATGCTTACAGCGCAGTATTGGGGTGGGAGTACCCGATTTTCCAGGTGTTGTGTGTCTCAGTTCCCCTGGCTAGGAAAACGGATCCCCTTCCCCCTTGCGCTTCCAGGTGAGGCGATGCCCTCGCCCTGCTTCAGCTCTCGCTGGTCAGGCTGCAGCAGCTGACCAGCACCGATTGTCCGGCACTCCCTAGTGAGATGACCCCAGTACCTCAGTTGAAAATGCAGAAATCACCGGTCTTCTGTGTCGCTCGCGCTGGGATTGGAGACTGGAGTTGTTCCTATTCGGCCATCTTGCTCTCCCGCCCACCATGTCTGTATTTTATACCTATATCTCTTATGTCTATATTTTATACCTATATCTATTATAACGATTATGTCTATATTTTAGAAGTATATCTGTTATATCTATTCTGTCTCTATTTTACACCGATATCTCTTATGTCTATATTTCAAACCTATATCTATTATATCTATTATGTCTATATTTTATACCTATACCTATTATATCTATTTTGTCTATATTTTATGCCTATATCTATTATATCCACTATATCTATATTTTATACGTATATCTAGTATATCTATTATGTTTATATTTTATTCCTTTATCTATTATATCTATTATGTCTATATTTATACGTATATCTATTATATCAATTTTGTCTATATTTCATACTGATATCTATTATATTTCTTCTGTCTGCATATTATACCTATGTCTATTATATCTATTATGACTATATTTTATACCTATATCTATTATATCTGTTGTATCTATATTTTATACCTATATCTATTATATCTATTATGTCCGTATTTTATACCTCTATCTATGATATCTATTATGTCCATATTTTATACCTATACTTATTATGTCTGTATATATATCTATATCTATTATATCTACTATGTCTATATTTCATTCGTATATGTATTATATATATTATGTCTATTTTTTATACCTATGTCTCTTCTATCATTTACGTTTATATTTCATACGTATATCTATTATATCTATATTTTATACCTGTATCTATTATATGTATTATGTCTATATTTTATACCTATATCTATTATAGCTATAATGTCTATATTTCATCCCTATATCTAGTATATCTATTATGTCTGTATTTCATACCCATATCTATTCCTTCCGTTATATCTATTTTTTATACCTGTATCTATTATTTCTATTTTAAACCTATATCTATTATATCTACTATGTCTATATTTCATACGTATATCTATTATATCTTTTATGTCTATATTTTTACTGTATCTGTTATATCTATTGTGTGTATATTTCATACCAATATCTCTTATGTCTATATTTCATACCTATATCTATTATATTTATTATATTTATTTTATAATTATATCTATTATATCTATATTTATTCCTGTATGTATTATAACTATTATATCTTTATTTTATATCTATATCTATGATATCTATATTTTAAAGTTATGCCTAGTATATCTATTATGTCTATATTTTATACCTATGTCTATTATAACTGTTATGTCTATATTTTATACCTATACTTATTATATCTATTATGTCTACATTTTATACATCTATCTATTGTATCTATGACGTCTATATTTAATACTTATATCTATCATGTCTATTATGTGTATATTTTAAACCTGTATCTCTTATATCTATATTTTATGCCTATATCAATTATATCTATATTTTATTCGTATATCAATTATATCTATTATATCTATATTTTATACCTATATCTATTATATCTATATTTCATACCTTTATCTATTATATCCATTATGTCTGTATTTTACTCCTATATCTACTATGTCTATATTTTATACCTATGTGTATTATATCTATTATGCTACATTTTATACCTATATCTATTATATCTATTCTGTCTATATTTTATACCTATATATATCATAACTATTATGTGTATATTCTATACCTATATATATTATATGTATTATGTCTATATTTTATACCTATATATATTATGTCTATATTTTAAACCTATTGTTATTTTATGTATTATGTCTACATTTTATACCTAAACGTATTATATCTATTATGTCTATATTTTATACCTATATGTATATCTATTATGTCTATTTTTATACCTATATCTATTATGTCTATGTTTTAAACCTATATCTATTATATCTTTTATGTCTGTATTTTATACCTATATCTATTATATTATTATGTCTATATTTCACCTCTAGCAATAGTATCTATTATGTCTATAATTTATACATCTATCTATTATGTCTATCATGTTATTTTTTATACCTCTCTGCATTATATATATTATGTCTATATTTTATACCTATATCTGTTATATCTATTATGTCTATATTTTATAACTATATCTATTATACCTATTATGTCTATATTTTATACCTATATCTATTATATCTATTAAGTCTATATTTTACCTCTATCTATTATATCTATTATGTCTATAATTTATACATTTATTTATTATGTCTTTTGGTCTATATTTTATACCTTTATCGATTATATCTATTATGTCTGTATCAATTATATCTATTACGCCTATATTTTATACCTTATCTATTGAATCTATTATGTCTATATTGTATACCTATATCTTTTGTATGTATTATGTCTATATTTTATCCCGATATCTATTATATCTATTATGTCTCTATTTTATACCTATATCTATTATGTGTATAATTTATACCTGTATCGATTATATTTGTTATGTCTATATTTTATTCCTATATCTATTATATCACTTATGTCTACATTTTTTACCTATATCTATTATATCTATTATGTTTATATTTTATACCTATATCGCTTATGTCTATATTTCATACCTATATCGATTATATCTATTATGTCTGTATTTTATTCCTATATCTATTATACCTCTTATGTCTATATTTTATACCTATATCTATTATATCTATTATGTCTATATTTTACCTATATCTGTTATGTCTATATTTCATACCAATATCTATTATATCTATTATGACTATATTTTATACCTTTATATATTATATCTCTTATGTTTATTTTATTCCTCTATCATATATATCTATTATGTCTATATTTAATACCTCTATCTATTATATCTATTAGTCTATATTTTATACCTATATCTATTATATCTTTTATATTTATATTTTACACCTATATCTATTATAACTCTATTTTATACCTATATCTATTGGTTTCTCTATTTTATACATATATCTATTGTAGCTATTATATTTATTTTTATAATTATATCTATTATATCTGTATTTATTCCTTTATCTATTATATCTATTAAATCTATATTTTATACTATATTTTTATTATTTCTAGATTTTAGTACCTATATCAATTATATGTATTATATCTCTATTTTGTACCTATATCTATTATATCTATGTTTTATACCTGTATCTATTATATCTATTATGTCTATATTTATATCTATATCCCCTTATCTATTATGTATATATTTTATACCTATATCGATTATGTCTATATTTTATACCTCTCTCTATTCTATCTATTATATCTATATTTTATATCTACATCTATACGTCTTTATTTTATACCTATATCTATTATATCGATGATGTCTCTATTTTATACCTATATGTATTATATCTTTTTTGTCTATATTTTTTCCCTATATCTATTATATCTATTATGTGTGCATTTTATACATGTATCTATTATATCTCTTATGTGTATATTTTAATACCTATATGTATTATATCTATTATGTCTATATTCTACACGTATATCTATTATATATATTATATATATTCTATAGGTATATCTATTATATATATTATGTCTATATTTTATACCTATATCTATTATATCTATTATGTCTATGTTTTATACCTATATCTATTGTGTCTATTATGTCCATATTTCATATCTATAATCTATTATATCTATCATATAAATGTTTTATACCTATATCTATTAAATCTATTTATCTGTATTTATACCTATATCTATTATGTCTATATTTTATACCTATACCTATTATATCTATTTGGCTATATTTTTTACCTATATCAATTAAACCTATTATGTCTATAATTTATACCTATATCTATCATATCTATTATGTGTATATTTCATAGCTATATCTATTACATCTATTATGTCTATATTTAATACCAATACATATTATATCTATTATGTCTGTATTTTATGCCTATATCTATTATATCTATATATGTTTTATACTTATATCTATTAAATCTATTATGTCTATACTTTATACCAATATCTATTATATCTATTATGTCTTTATTTTGTACCTATATCTATTATATCTATTATGGTCTATATTTATACCTATATCTATCAAATCAATTATGTCTCTAATTAATACTATATTTCTTATATCTATTATGTCTATATTTTGTTCCTTATCTATTATATCTATTAATCTATATCTTATACCTATATCTATTATAACTATATTTTATACGTATACCTATTACATTTATTGTATCTATATTTTGTACCTATATCTATTGTATCTATATTTTATACCTGTATCTATTATATCTATTATGTCTATATTTTATAACTATATCTCTTATATCTATTATGTAATATATGTATATTATATCTATTATATCTACATATGCATTATGTCTATGTTTTTACCTATATCTGTACCTATATACCTATATCTATTAATATTATTATATCTATTATATCTATATTTATACCTATATCTATTATATCCATATTTTGTACCTGTATATATTATATCTATTATATCTGTATTTTATACCTATGTCTATTATATCTATTTTGTCTATATTTATAGTTATATCTATCATATCAAGTATGTCTATATTTTATATCTATATCTATTATGTCTATATTTTATACCTATATCTATTATATCAATTATGTGTATGTTTTATATGTATATCTATTAATCTATTATATCTATATTCATACCTATATGTATTATATCTTTTATTACTATATTATATGCCTATATCTATTATATCTTATATGTCTATATTTTATACCTATATCTATTATATCTATTATGACTATATTTTATAACTATATCTGTTATGTCTATTATGTCTATATTTTATAACGATATGTATTATATCTATTATGTCCATATTTTATAGCTATACCTATTATGTATATATTTTATACCTATATCTATTTTATCTATTATATTTATATTTTGTAATTTCATCAATTATATCTATATTTTATATCTGTATCTATTATATCTATTATATCTATATTTTATACCTATAGCTATTGTATCTATATTTATACGTAAATCTATTATATCTATTATATCTGTATTTTTTACCTATATCCATTATATCTATATTTTATACCTCTCTATTATATCTAATATGTCCATATTTTATAGCTCTATCTATTATATCTATTATGTCTATATTTTATAACTGTATCTATCATATCTATTATTTCTGTATTTTATACCTATATCTATTATATCTGTATTTTATACGTATAACTATTATATCTATTATATCTATATTTTATACCTATATCTATTATATCTATATTTTATACCTGTATCTATTATATCTATTATGTCTATATTTTAAACCTATATCTATTATATCTATTTTGTCTATATCTATTATACTTATTATGTCTATATTTTATACCTGTATCTATTATATCTATTGTCTATATTTTATACCACTATCTATTATATCTTTTATGTCTATATTTTATAGCTTAAACTCTTACATCTATTAGGTCTATATTTTATACCTCTATCTATTACATCTATTATGTCTATATTTTATACCACTATCTGGCATATCTATTATTTCTATATTTTATACTTCTATCTGTTATATCTATTATATCTATTTTGTCTATATTTTATTCGTCTATCTGTTATACTTATTATGCCTAATTTTATACGTCTATCTATTATATATATTATGTCTATATTTTATGCCTCTATCCATTATATCTATTATATCAATTATGTCTATATTTTATACCTCTATTTATTATATCTATTTTGTCTATGTTTTATAACTACATATTATTTCTATTATATCTATATTTTAACCTATGTCTATTATATCTTTATTTTATACCTATATACATTACATCTGTTATGTCTGTGTTTTATGCCTATATCTATTATGTCTATATTTTATACCTATATCTATTATATCTACTGTGACTATATTTTAAAACTCTATCTATTATATCTATTTTATCAATATTTTATACCTATATCTATGATGTCTATATTTAATACGTATATCTATTATATCTATTATGTCTATATTTCATACCTATACATATTCTATCTATTATGTCTATATTTTATACCTATATCTATTAGATCTATTATGTCTATATTTTATAAATATATCTATAATATCTATTATTTCTGAATTTTATACCTGTATCTATTATATCTATATTTTCTACTATGTCTGTTATATCTATATTTTATACCTATATCTATTTTATCTATTATATCTATATTTTATACCTATATATTTTATATCTATTATGTCTATATTTTAAACCTATATCTATTATGTCTATATTTAATAGCTGCCTCTACTATACCTATGTCTATATTTTATACATATATCTATTATGTCCATATTTTATACACTTTTTTATAATATCTATTATGTCTATATTTCATACCTATACTATTATGTCTATGTTTTATACCTATATCTATGTCTATATTTTATGCCTATATCTATTATATCCATTATGTCTATATTTCATACCTATATCCATTATATCTATTATCTATATTTTGTAACGATATCTATTATAACAATATTTTATACCTATATTTCTTATATCTATATTAATACCTATAACTATTATATCTATTAGTTTTGTATTTTATAATTATATCCATTATTTCAATATTTTATACCTCATCTATTATATATATCTATATTTTATGACAATATCAATTATATCTATATTTTATACGTATATCTATTATATCTATTATATCTATATTTTATAGCCTATATCAATTGTATCTATATTTTATACCTGTATCGATTATATTTCTTAGGTCTGTATTTTATACCTATATCTATTATATCTCTTATCTCTATATTTAATATCTTTATCTCTTATGTCTATTATGCTTATATTTTATACGCATATCTATTATGTCTATATTTTATACCTATATCTATTATAACTATATTTTATACCTATATTTCTTATATCCATATTTAATACCTATATCTATTATATCCATTAGATTTACATTTTATAATTATATCTATTATATCTATATTTTATACCTAGTGTCTATTATATCTATTATATGTATATTTTATGTCTATATCAATTATATATATATTTTATCCGTATATCTATTATATCCATTATGACTATATTTTATACCTATATCTATTATATCTATTAGGTCTAGATTTTATGCCTATGTCTATTATATCTATTCTGTCTATATTTTATACCAATATCTATCAAATCTATTATGTCTCTGTTTGATAACTATATTAGTTATATCTATTATGTCTATATTTTATACCTATATCTATTATATCTCTTCTGTTTATATTTTATACCTATATCCATTATATCCATTATGTCTATATTTTATAACTATATCTATTATATCTATTATGTATATATTGTATACCTATATCTATTATATCTTTTATGTCTGTATTTTATACCTATATATATTATACCAATTATGTCTATAATTTATATATATATATTGTATCTATGATGTCTATATTTTATACCTACATCTATTATATCTATTATGTCTATATTTTATACCTATATCTGTTATATCTATTATGTCTGTATTTTATACCAATATCTCTTATATCTATTATGTCTATATCTATTGTATCTATTATGTCTATATTTTATACCTATATCTATTATATCTATTATATCTATATTTTATACCTATAGCTATTATATCTATTATGTCTATATTTTATACCTATATCTATCAATTAGGTCTATATTTTATACCTATATCTATTATATCTATTATGTCTATATTTTATACCTATATCTATTATGTCTATATTTTACACCTATATCTATTGTGTCTATATTCAATACCTATATCTATTATATCTATTTTGTCTATATTTTATACCTATATCTTTTATGTCTATATTTAATACCTATATCTATTATATCTATTAGGTCTATATTTTATACCTCTATCTATTACATCTATTATGTCTATATTTTATACCTCTATCTGCCATATCTATTTTGTCTATATTTTATACCTCCATCTCTTATATCTATTATATCTATTTTTTCTATATTTCATACGTCTATCTGATATATCTATTATGTCTATATTTTATACGTCTATCTACTATATTTATTATGTCTATATTTTGTACCTATATCTATTATATCTATTATGTCTATATTTTATACCTCTATCCATTATATCTATTATATCAATTATGTCTATATTTTATACCTCTATTTATTATATCTATTTTGTCTATGTTTTATAACTGCATATTATTTCAATTATGTCTATATTTTAACCTATATCTATTATGTCTTTTTTTTACCTATATCCATTACATCTATTATGTCTATTTTATTCCTTTATCTATTGTGTCTATATTTTATACCTATATCTATTATATCTAGTATGACTGCATTTTATACCTCTATTATATCTATTATATTTGTATTTTATACCTATATCTATTATGTCTATTTTCAATACTTATATCTATTATATCTACGATGTCTATATTTTATACCTATATATATTCTATCTATTATGTCTATATTTGACATAATAGATATGTCTATTTGATCTATTATGTCTGTATCTATTATATCTATTATGTCTACTATTTATACCTATATCTATTATATCTATTGTATATATTTAATAGCAATATCTATTATATCTATTTTAACTATATTTCATACATCTATCTGTTATATCTCTTATGTCCATATTTTATACCTCAATCTATTCTATCTATTATGTCTATATTTATACTCTATCTATTATATCTATTATGTCTATATTTTATACCTCTACCTATTATATCTATATTTTATTACTATGTCTATTATATGTATTATGTCTATATTTTATACCAATATCTTTTATATCCGTCTATATCTTTTATATCTGTCTATATTTATACGTATATCTATGTCTATTATGTCATATTTTAAACCTCTCTTATATCTATTATGTGCATATTTTATAATTATATCTATTATATCTATTAGGTCTATATTTTCTACATATATCTATTATGTCTATATTTAATACCTATATCTATTATAACCATTATTTCAAAGTTTGATACGTATATCAATTATGTCTATATTTTATACCTCTATCCATTATATCTATTATATCTATATTTTATACCTATATCTATTATAACAGTATTTTAAACCTATATCTATTATATCTCTATTTTATGCCTATATCTATTATATCTATTATATTTATATTTTATTATTTTATCTGTTTTATCTATATTTTATATCTGTATCTATTATATCTATTATATCTATATTTTATACATATATCTATTGTACCTTTTTTTTATAAGTATATCTATTATATCTATATTTTATACCTATATCTATTATATCTATTATGTCTATATTTTATACCTATATCTATTATACCTATTATGTCTATATTTTATACCTATATCTATTGTATCTACATTTCATTACCTATATCTATTGTATCTATTATATTTATATTTTATAACTATATCTATTATATCTATATTTTATACCTATATCCATTATATCTATTACATCTATATTTTGTCCCTATATCTATTATATCTATATTTCATACCTTTATTTATTATATCTATCATGTCTATATTTAAACCTATATCTATTATATCTATTATGTGGATATATTATACCTATGTCTATTATATCTATTATGTCTATATTTTATACCTATATCTATGAAATCCATTATGTCTCTCTTTTATACCTATATTTCTTACATCTATTATGTCTATATTTTATACTATATCTATTATATCTATTATGTCTATATTGTATACGTATAACTATTTTATGTATTATGTCTATGTTTTACAACTATATCTACTATATCTATTATGTCTATATCTTATACCTATATCTATTATGTCTATATTTATACCTATATCTATTATGTCTATATTTAGTACCTATATCTATTATATATATTATGTCTATATTTTATTTCTATATCTATTATGTCTATATTTCATACCTATATCTATTATGTCTATATTTATTACCTATATCTATTATATCTATTATGTCTATATTTTATACCTCTATCTATTATGTCAATATATTATACCTATATCTATTATATCTATTATGTGTATATTTTATACCTATTTCTATTCTATCTATTATGGGTATATTTCATACTTATTTCTATTATATCTGTTATGTCTATATTTATACCTCTGTCTATTATATCTATTATGTCTATATTTTATTACTCTATCAATTATATCAATTATGTCTATATTTTATACCTCTACTATATCTATTATGCCTATATTTTATACCTATATATATTATATCTATTTTGTCTACATTGTATACCTAAATCTATTAAGTCTTTATTTTATACCTATATTTATTATATCTCTTATGTCTATATTTTATACCTATATCTATTATGTCTATATTTATACCTATATCTATTATGTCTATATTTAGTACCTATATCTATTATATCTATTATGTCTATATTTTATTCCTATATCTATTATATCTATTATGTCTATATTTTGTAACTATATCTATTATATCTTATGTCTATATTTAATACCTCTATTATATCTATTAAAACTATATTTTAGACCTATATCTATTATGTCTATATTTTGTACCTATATTTCTAATATCTATATTTAATACCTATATCATATCTATTAGATTTATATTTTATAATTATATCTATTTTATCTATATTTTATACCTATATCTATTATATCTATTATATCTATATTTTATGACTATATCAATTATATCTATATTTTATACGTATATCGATTACATGTATTATATCTATATTTTACCTATATCTATTATATCTATATTTTATACATATGTCTATTATATCTATTATGTCTATATTTCATACCTATACCTTTTATGTCTATGTTTTATACCTATATCTATTATGTCTATATTTTATGCCTATATCTATTATATCTATTATGTCTATTCTTTATTCTTATATCTATTATGTCTATATTTTTAATCTGTATCGATCATATGTATTATGTCTGTATTTTATACCTATATCTATTATGTCTTTATTTTATACCTATATCTATTATATCTATTATGTCTATACTTTATAACTGTATCTATTATATCTATTATGTCTATATTTTAATCTATATCTATTATGTCTATATTTTATACCTATATCTATTATGTCTATGATGTCTATATTTAAAACTGTCTATTATGTCTATGATGTTTATATTGTATACCTATGTCTATTATATCTATTATGTCTAAATTTAATACCTGTATCTATTATATCTATTATATCGATATTTTATACCTATATCTATTATAACTATATTTTATACCTATATTTATTTTATTTCAATTTAATACCTTTATCTATTATATCTATTATTTTTATTTTTTATAATATATATAATTTATCTATATTTGATTCCTGTGTCTATTATATCTATTATATCTATATTTCTACTATATCTATTATATCTATATTTTATACGTATATTCATTATATCTATTATACATATATTTCATACCTATATCTATTATATCTATATTTTATACCTATATCTATTATATCCATTATGTCTATATTTAATACCTATATCAATATCTATATTTTATACTGATATGTATTATATCTATATTTTATTCCTATATCTATTATATCTATTATGTCTATATTTTATACCTATATATATTATATCTATTATGTCTATATTATATACATATATCTGTTATACCTATTATGTCTATATTTTATACCTATAACTATTTTATCTATATTTTATACCGATATCTATTTTATCTGTTATATTTATATTTTATAACTCTATTATGTCTATATTTCATACCTATATTTATTATATCCATTATGTCTATATTTTATACCTATATCTATTATATCTATTATGTCTATATTTTATAACTATATCTATTATATCTATTATGTCTAAATATTATACCTACATCTATTATGTCTATATTTTACACCTATATCTGTTATATCGATTATGTCTATATTTAATAACTATATATTATTTCTATATTTTATATCTATATCCATTGTATATAATATGTCTATATTTTATATCTATATCTCTTATGTCTATATTTTACACCTATATATATTATATCTATTCTGTGTATATTTTATACCTATATCTAATATATATTTATGTCTACATTTTATACCTATATCTATTATGACTATATTTTATACCTATATCTATTATATCTATTATGTCTATTTTTCTGCCTATATCTATATCTATTATGTCTAAATGTTATACCTATATCTTTTCTGTTTATATTTTATACCTATATCCATTATGTCTATATTTTATACCTATATCTATTATATATATTATGTCTATATTTTATACCTATATCTATTATATCAATTATGTCTATACTTTATACCTCTATCTATTATGTCTATATTTTAAACCTATATCTATTATATCTATCATGTGTATCTTTCTACGTGTATCTATTATGTTTATATTTTATACCTATATCTATTATATCTATTATGTCTTTATTTTATACCTATATCTATTATATCTATTATGTCTGTATTTTATACCTATAACTATTATATCTATTATGTCTATATTGTATTCCTATATCTATTATATCTATTATGTCTATATTTCATACCTATATCTATTATATCTATTATGTCTATGTTTTATACCTATATCTATTATATCCTATATTTTATACGTATATCTATTATATGTATTATACCCATATTTTATACCTTTATCTGTTATATCCATATTTATACCGCTATCTATTATATCTTTAATGTCTATATTTTATACCGATACCTATTATATATATATTTTATACCTATATCTATTATAACTATTATGTCTATATTTTATACCTATATCAATATAATCTATATTTTATACCTATATGTATTATATCCTTATTTATCCCTTTATCTATTATATCTGTTATGTCTATATTGTATACCTACATGTACTATATCTATTATGTCTATATTATATACCGATATCTATTATAACTATTATGTCTATATTTGATACGCTATAACTATTTTATCTATATTTTATACCTATATCAATTGTATCTGGTATATTTATGTTTTAAAACTATATCTATTACATCTGTATTTTATACGTATATCGGTTATAACTATTATATCTATATTTCAAACTTATATTTATTATATCCTATATTTTTATACCTATATCTATGTATCTACTATACCTATATTTTACACGTATATCTATTTTATCTATATTATATACCTATATCTATATATCTATAATATCTATATTTTATACGAATATCTATTATATCTATTATGTCTATATCTTATACCTATATCGATTATATCTATTATGTCTATATTTCATACCTATATCTATTATATCTATTATGTCTATATTTTATACCTATATCTATTATATCTATTATGTCTATATTTCATACCTGTATCTATTATATCTATTATGTGTATATTTATACCTATATCTATTATATCTATTATGTCTATATTTATAACTGTATCTATTATATCAATTATGTCTAAATATTTTACCTATATCTATTATGTCTATATTTTATACCTATGTCTATTATAACTTTATGTCTATATTTTATAACTATATAGTTATGTCCATATTTTACACCTATATCTGTCATATCTATTATGTCTATATTTTATTACTATATATTATGTCTATATTTTATATCTATATCTACTATGTCTATATTTTACACCAATATCTATTATATCTATTCTGTGTATATTTATACGTATATCTATTATATCTTTACGTCTATATTTTATACCTATATCTTTTAAGTCTATATTTTAAACCTATATCTATTATATCTATTATGTCTATATTTCATACCTATATCTATTATATCTATTATGTCTAAATATTATACCTATATCTTTTATGTCTATATTTTATACCTATATCTTTTATGTCTATTAATTATACCTATATCGATTATATCTATTATGTCTATATTTTTTACCTATATCTATTATGTCTGTATTTATACCTATATCTATTATGTTTTTATTTTATACATATATCTATTATATCTATTATGTCTATATTTTATAACTGTATCTATTATATCTATTATGTCTGTATTTTATACCTATATCGATTATATCTATTATGTCTATAATTATACCTATACATACTATATATATTATGTCTATATTTTATACCTATATCTATTATAACTATATTTTATACCTATATCTATTATATCTATTATTTTTATTTTTTATAATTATATCTATTATATCTATATTTTATTCCTGTATCTATTATATCTATTATCTCTTTATTTTATACCTATACGTATTATATCTATATTTTATACGTATATCTATTATATCTATTATATGTATATTTTATCCCTATATCTATTATATCTATATTTTATACTTATATCTACTTATATCCATTATGTCTATATTTTATACATATATCAATTATATCTATATTTTATACTGATATGTATTATATCTATATTTTATTCCTATATCTATTATATCTATTATGTCTATATTTTATACCTATATATATTATATCTATTATGTCTATATTATATACATATATCTGTTATACCTATTATGTCTATATTTTATACCTATAACTATTTTATCTATATTTTATACCGATATCTATTTTATCTGTTATATTTATATTTTATAACTCTATTATATCTATATTTCATACCTATATCTATTATATCCATTATGTCTATATTTTATTACCTATATCTATTATATCTATTATGTCTATATTTTATACCTATATCTATCATATCTATCATGTCTATATTTTATACCATATATCTATTATGTGTATGTTTGATACCTATATCCATTATATCTACTATATAAATATTTTATACATTTATCTATCATATCTATTATGTCTATATTTTATGGCCTATACCTATTTATGTATATATCTGTATTTTATACGTATATCTATTATAACCATATTTTATACCTATATCCATGATATCTATATTTTTTACCTGTATCTATTATATCTATTATATTTATATTTTATAATTATATCTATTCATATCTATATTTTATACCTATATCTACTATATCTATTGTCTATATTTTATACCTGTATCTATTATGTCTATATTTTACACCTATACCTGTTATAACGATTATGTCTATATTTCATAACTATGTCTTATGTCTATATTTTATATCTATATCCATTATATATATTATGTCTATATTTTATACTATATCTATTATGTCTATATTTTTATACCTATATCTTATTATATCTATTATGTCTATATTTTATGCCTATATCTATATCTATTATGTCTAAATGTTATACCTATATCTTTTCTGTCTATATTTTATACCTAGATCCATTATGTCTATATTTTATAACTATATCTATTATATATATTATGTCTATATTTTATACCTATATCTATTATATGAATTATGTCTATATTTTATACCTCTATCTATTATGTCTATATTTTATACCTATATCTATTATATCTATTATGTGTATCTTTTCTACGTGTATCTATTATGTTTATATTGTATTCCTATATCTATTATATCTATTATGTCTATATTTCATACCTATATCTATGATATCTATTATGTCTATGTTTTATACCTATATCTATTATATCTATATTTTATATGTATATCTATTATATCTATTATACCCATATTTATACCTATATCTGTTATATCTATATTTTATACCACTATCTATTATATTTTTAATGTCTATATTTTATACCGATACCTATTATATATATATTTTATACCTATATCTATTATAACTATTATGTCTATATTTTATACCTATATCAATTATATCTATATTTTATACCTATATGTATTATATCCTTATTTTATCCCTATATCTATTATATCTGTTATGTCTATATTTTCTACCTATATATTATATCTATTATGTCTATATTATATACCGAAATCTATTATAACTATTATATCTATATTTGATACCTATAACTATTTTATCTATATTTTATACCTATATCTATTGTATCTGTTATATTTATGTTTTATAACTATATCTATTACATCTATATTTTATAATAATATCTATTATATCTATTATATCTATATTTCACACCTATATTCATTATATCTATATTTTATACCTATATCTATTATATCTACTCTACCTATATTTTACACGTATATCTATTTTATCTATATTTTATACCTATATCTATTATATCTATTATGTCTATATTGTATACGTATAACTATTGTATGTATTATGTCTATGTTTTACAACTATATCTACTATATCTATTATGTCTATATCTTATACCTTTATCTATTATGTCTATATTTATTCCTATATCTATTATGTCTATATTTAGTACCTATATCTATTATATCTATTATGTCTATATTTTATTTCTATATCTATTATGTCTATATTTCATACCTATATCTATTATGTCTATGTTTATTACCTATATCTATTATATCTATTATGTCTATATTTTATACCTATATCTATTATATCTATTATGTCTATATTTCATACCTGTATCTATTATATCTATTATGTGTATATTTTATACCTATATCTATTATATCTATTATGTCTATATTTTATAACTATATCTATTATATCAATTATGTCTAAATATTTTACTTATATCTATTATGTCTATGTTTTATACCTATGTCTATTATAACTTTCATGTCTATATTTTATAACTATATATTATGTCTATATTTTACACCTACATCTGTCATATCTATTATGTCTATATTTTATAAGTATATATTATGTCTATATTTTATATCTATATCTTACTATGTCTATATTTTAACACCTATATCGATTATATCTATTCGGTGTATATTTTATACGTATATCTTTTCTATCTTTACGTCTATATTTTATACCTATATCTATTATGTCTATATTTTAAACCTATATCTATTATATCTATTATGTCTATATTTCATACCTATATCTATTTTAACTATTATGTCTAAATATTATACCTATATCTTTTATGTCTATATTTTATACCTATATCTTTTATGTCTATATTTTATACCTATATCGATTATATCTATTATGTCTATATTTTTTACCTATATCTATTAGGTCTGTATTTTATGCCTATATCTATTATGTTTTTATTTTATACATCTATCTATTATATCTATTATGTCTATACTTTATAACTGTATCTATTATATCTCTTATGTCTGTATTTTATACCTATATCAATTATATCTACTATGTCTATAATTTATACCTATATCTATTATATATATTATGTCTATATTTTATACCTATATCTATTATAACGATATTTTATACCTGTAACTATTGCATCTCTATTTTATGCCTATATCTATTATATCTATTATTTTTATTTTTTATAATTATATCTATTATATCTATATTTTATTCCTGTATCTATTATATCTATTATATCTTTATTTTATACCTATAGCTATTATATCTATATTTTATACGTATATCTATTATATCTATTATATCTATATTTTATCCCTAAATCTATTATATCTATATTTTTTACCTATATCTATTATATCTATTATGTTTATATTTTATACCTATATCATTTATATCTATATTTTATACCTCTTTGTTTTATGTCTATATTTTATTCCTATATCTATTATATCTCTTATGTCTATATATTATACCTATATCTATTATGTCTATATTTTATACCTATGTCTATTTTATCTGTTACGTTTTAATTTATACCTATATATATTATATCTATTATGTCTATGTTTTATACCTATATCCATTATAACTATTATGTCTATAATTTATATCTATATCTATTATATCTATTATGTCTATATTTCATACCTTCATCTATTATATCCATTATGTCTATATTTTATACCTATATATTATGTATATTATGTCTGTATTTTATACCTATATCTATTATAACTATTATGTCTATATTTAACCCTCTATCTATTATACCTATTATGTCTAATTTTAAAACTATCAGTTATATCTACTACGTCTATATTTTATACCTATATCTATTACGCCTATTATGTCTATATTTTATACCTTTATCTATTAAGTCTATATTTGATCCTTATATCTATTATGTCTATATTTATATCTATATCTATTACGTCTGTATTTAATACCTATGTTATATCTATTATGTCTATATATTATACCTATATCTATTTTATATATTATGTCTATATTTTATTCCTATATTATTATCGATGATATCTATATTTTACAAATAGATCTATTACACTTATTATAGTCTATATTTTATACCTATACCTATTATAGCTATATTTTATTCCTATATCTAGTGTATCTATTATGACTATATTTTATACCTATATATAGTATATCTAATTATGTCTAACTATATCTATATTATACCTATATCATGTCTATATTTGTCGGATTTATACCTATAACACTTTTTATCTCTACTTATTCCTATATCTATTGTATCTAGTTATAGTTATGTTTTATAACTATATCTAGTATATCTAGATTTTATACCTATCGATATAACTATTATCTATATTTTATACCCTTTATTTATTATATCTATATATTAACCTATATCTATTATATCTATTATATCTATATTTTACACGTATATCTATTTTATCTATATTTTATACCTATATCTATTATATCTATTATGTCTATATGTTATAAATATATCTATTATATTATGTCTATATTTTATATCTATATGTACATCTCTTATGTCTATAGTTTATACGTGTATCTATTATACCTATTATGTCTAGATTTATACCGATAACCATTATATCTATTAAGTCTACATTTTCTACCTATCTATTATGTCTACATTTTTATACCTATATCTATTATATCTATTATGTGTATATTTTATACCTATTTCTACTATATCTATTATGTCTGTATTTTTACCTATATCTATTCTGCCTCAATTTATACCTAATCTATTATATCTATTATGTCTATATTTTATACTATATCGATTATATGTCTTACGTCTATATTTTATACCTATATCTATTATATATATTATGTCTATATTTTTTAACCTATATCTATTATATCTATTATGTCTAAATATTATACCTATATTTAATTATGTCTATTGTTATACCTATATCTATTGATATCTATTATGTCTATATTTAAATACTATAACTATTATATCTATATTTTATAACCTGTTTATATATATAGTATTTGTTATACCTATATCTATTGTATCTCTATTTTACACCTATATCTATTATATCTATTATGATTATGTTTATTTTATGTGTCTATTTATACCTATATGCATTATATCGATTATGTCTATATTTTATACCTATATCTATTATCTATTATGTCTATATTTTATACCTATATCTATTATAGTCTATATTTTATACTATAACTATTATATCTATTATGTCTATATTTTATACCTATAAGTATTTTGTCTATATTTTTTATCTAGTCTATTATATCTATTATTCTATATTTATACCTATATCAATTATACCTATTTTGTCTATACTTTATACCTATAACTATTATATCTATTATGTCTATATTTCATACCTACATCTATTTTAGCTATTATGTCTATATTTTATACCTATATTTATTACGTCTATATTTTATACCTATGTATAATTATATCTATTATGTCTACATTGTATACCTATATCTATTATATCTATTATGTCTGTATTTTATACCTATATCTATTATATTTTATTATGTCTACATTTATCCCCTCTATCTATTATATCTATTATGTCTATTTTTTATAACTATCAATTATATCTCTTATGTCTATATTTTATACCTTTATCTATTATATCAATTATGCCTATATTTATACCTATATCTATTATATCTATTATGTCTATATTTTATACCTATATCAATTATGTCTATTATGTCTATATTTTGTTCCTATATCTATTATGTCTATATTTTATACCTATATCCATTATATCTGTATTTTATACCTATATCTATTACATAGGTATTAATATCTATATCTACATTATATCTATATCTATATATCTATGTTTATATTTTATATCTCTATCTATTCTCTGTATTATATCTATAATTTTATGTCTACATCTATTATGTCTATATTTTAATACCTTTATCTATTATAGCGATGATGTCTATATTTTATACCTATATGTATTATTCTTTTATGTCTGTATTTTATCCCTATGTCTATTATATCTTTATGTGTATATTTTATACCTATAAGTATTATATCTGTATGTCTGTATTTTATACTTATATCTATTCTGTCTATATTTTATACCTATATCTATTATATCTATTATGTCTATAGTTTATATGTATATCTGTTATATATATTATGTCTATATTTTATACCTATATCAATTATATCTATTATGTCTATAGTTTATACCTATATCTATTATGTCTATTATGTCTACATTTTATACCTATATCTATTTTATCTATGATGTTTATATTTTATACGTATAATCTATTATATCTCTTATGTCTATATTTTATACCTATATCTATTATATTCTTTATGTTTATACCTATATCTATAACTATTATGTCTAGATATTATACCTATATCTATTCTGTATATATTTTATACCTATATCTATTATGTCTATTAGGTCTGTATTTTATACCTATGTATATTATATCTATTATGTCTATATTTATACCTATATCTATTATATCTTTGATGTCTATATTTTATACCGATATCTATTACATCTATTATGTCTATATTTTATACCTATATGTATTATATCTATTATGTCGATATGTTATACCTATATGTATTATATCAATTATATCTATATTTCATACCTATATCTATTGTATCTATTATATCTATACTTGATACATATATCTATTATGTGTATATTTTATACCTATGTCTATTATATCTTTTATGTCTATATTTCATACGTGTATCTATCTATATCTATTATGTCTATATTTTATACCTATATCTACTTTATCTATTATGTCTATATTTTATACCTCTATTATATCTATATTTTATAACTATATCTATTATAACTATATTTCATACCTACATTTCTATATCTGTATTTCATACCTATATCTATCATATCTATTATATTTATACTTATCATTATGTCTATTATATCTATTTTTATACTTATGTCTATTATATCTATTATATCTATATTTTTGTGCCTATATCAATTATATCTATGTTTTATACGTATATCTATTATATCAATTATATCTATAATTTATACCTATATCTATTATATCTATTATGTCTAAATTTCATACCTATATCTATTATATCAATTGTATCTATACTTGATACCTATATCTATTATGTTTATATTTTATACCTATAACTATTATATCTATTATGTCTATATTTTATACCCATATGTATTATATCTATTATGTCTATATTTTATACCTATATCTATTGTGTCTATAATTATACCTATAACTATTATAACTATTATGTCTACATCTTATAACTTTATCTGTTATATCTATTCTGTCTATATGTTATACCTATATCTATTGTATCTATTTTGTCTATATTTCATACCTATATCTATTATATCTATTATGTCTATATTTTAAACCTGTATCTATTATATCGATTATGTCTACATCTTATACATGTATCTATTATATCTATTATGTCTATATTTTATACCTATATCTATTATATCTCTTATGTCTATATTTTATACCTATATCTATTTTATGCATTTTGTCTATATTTTTATACCTATATCAATTATATCTATATTTTATTCCTATATCTATTATATCTGATTATGTCTATATTTATACCTATATCTATTATATCTATTATGTCTATATTTTATACCTATATCTATTATATCGATAATGTCTATATCTTATATATATATTATATCTATTATGTCTATTTTTTATACCTATATCTATTATATCTATATTGTCTATATCTTTAACATCTATCTATTGTGTCTATTATGTTTATATTTTATACCTATGTCTGTTATGTCTATATTTCATACCTATATTTTTGTACCAGTTATGTCTATATTTTATACCTATATGTATTATATCTGTTATGTCTATATTTTATACCGATATCTATTATGTCTATATTTTATACCTATATCTATTATATCTCCTCTGTCTATATTTTATAACTATATCTATTATATCTATTATGTCTATATTTCATACCTACATCTATTATATCTACTCTGTCTATATTTTATACCTATATTAATATCTATTATGTCCATATTTTATACCTATATCTATTATACCATTATGTCTATATTTTATATCTTTATCTATTATATCTATTATGTCCTATATTTTATACCAATATCTCTTATATCTACTATGTCTGTATTTTATATCTATATCTATTATATCTATTATATCAATGTTTTATACCTATATCTATTAAATTTATTATGTCTATATTTTATACCTATATCTATTATATCTATTAAGTCTATATCTTATACCTATATCTATTATATCTATTATGTCTTTATTTTAAACCCATACCTATTATATCTATTATGTCTATATTTCATACTTATTTCTATTATGTCTATATTTAATACCTATATATTATGTCTATATTTTATACCTATATTATATCTATTATGTCTATATTTTATACCTATAACTATTTATCCGTTATGTCTATGTTTTATACCTATATCTATTATATCTACTATGTCTATATTTTACACCTATATCTATTATCTATTACTTCTATATTTTATTCCCATCTCTATAATATCTATTATGTTTATATTTTATACCTATATCTATTTATCTATATCTAAATTTTATACCTATATCTATTTTGTCTGTATTTTATTATATCTATTATATCTATATTTTATACCTATATCTATTATATCTATTATGTCTATATTTTATACCGATATGTATTATGTCTATATTTTATTCCTATATCTATTATATGTAGTATGTTCTATATTTTATACCTATATCTATTAAATCTATTTTGTGTATATTTTATATGTATGTCTATTATGTCTATATTTTTATCCCTATATCTATTATATCTATTATGTCTATATTTTATACCTATAATTATTATATCTAATATGTCTATATTTTATACCTATATCTATTATGTCTATATTTTATATCTATATCTATTGTATGCTGTCTATATTTTATACTCTATATCTTATTGTACTATTAAGTCTATATCCTTTTTTTTTTTTTTAACAGGCTTAATTCACTTTATTTTCTGTATAAAAAGCCTATGTTGTAGCCACAGCTGGAGCCTGGGTCCACTGCACGGACGACTCTGGTGTGGGTCTTGACAAGGTGGTCAGTGAATTCCTGATAGATAGACTTGGTAAACACAGTCTCCTTCCACACGTCAGGGGGTCAGGTAGCTGTAGGTCTTAGAGATGGCATCAAAGGTGGCCTTGGCGAAGTTGCCCAGGGTGGCAGTGCAGCCCCGGGCTGAGGTGTAGCAGTCATCAATACCAGCCATCATGAGCAGCTTCTTGGGCACAGGCGCTGAGACGATGCCAGTGCCCCTGGGTGCAGGGATGAGGCGCACCAGCACAGAGCCACAGCGGCCTGTCACCTTGCAAGGGACGGTGTGGGGCTTGCCGATCTTGTTCCCCCAGTAGCCTCTGCGCACCGGGACAATGGAGAGTTTGGCCAGGATGATGGCCCCACGGATGGCGGTGGCCACCTCCTTGGAGTACTTAACACCCAGGCCGACGTGGCCATTGTAGTCCCCGATAGCAACAAACGCCTTGAACCTGGTGCGCTGACCAGCACGGGTCTGCTTCTGCACCGGCATAATCTTCAAAACCTCATCTTTGAGAGAGGCCCCCAAGAAAAAGTCAATGATCTCAGATTCCTTAATGGGCAGAGAGAAGAGGTAGATCTCCTCCAGGGACTTGATCTTCATGTCCTTGACCAAGCGGCCCAGCTTGGTGACGGGCATCCACTCCTTATCCTCGGCCTTGCCTCCGCGAGCTCCGCGGCCTCGGCCCCGACCCCGTCCACTGCCGCGACCCCGGCCCCGGATGCCACTGCCGAAACCTCAGCGGAAGACACCGCGGTTCCCCATCCCAGGGCCACCAGGGCCTCCGACCGCCCCGCTGCACCGGCGTCATCCGCCATTTGGTGTTTTCTCGGAGAAGAAGCTAATGTCTATATCTTATAGACATATCTATTATATCTATTATGTCTATATTTCATACCTATACCTATTATATCTATTATATCAATGTTTTATACCTATATCTATTAAATGTATTATGTCTATATTTTATAGCTTTATCTATTATATCTATTATGTGTATATCATATACCTATATTTATATATCTATTATGTCCATATTTTATACCTATATTATATCTATTATGTCCATATTTTATACCTATAATTATTATATCTCATATGTCTATATTTTACACCTATATCTATTATGTCTATATTTTATACCTATATCTATTATGTTCATATTTCATAACTATATCTATTATATTTATATGTCTATATTTTATAGCTCTATCTATTTTATCTATTGTCTATATTTTATACATATATCTATTATATCTATTATGTCTATATTTTATTCCTATATCTATTATGTCTATTATGTCTATATTTTATACCTATATCTATTTATATATATTATGTGTATATTTTATACGTGTATCTATTATATCTCTTTTGTCCATATTTTATACCTATATATTATATCTATTATGTCTATATTTTATACGTATATCTATTATCTATTATGTCTATATTTTATTCTTATATCTATCTATTATGTGTACATTTTATACCTATATCGATTATATCTATTATGTCTATATTTTATACCTATATCTGTTACATCTATTAAACCGATAGTTTATAACTATATCTAGTATACCTATTATGACTAAATTTTATACCTATATCTATTATGTCTATATTTTACACCCATATTCATTATATCTATTATGTCTATATCTATACCTATATCTGTTATATCTATTATATCTATATTTTATATCTATAACTATATTATTATACGTATATCTATTATATCGATTTTATCTGTATTTTATACCTATATCTATTATATCTATTACGTCTATATTTTAGACCTATATATGTTATATCTATTATGTCTATATGTATACTTATGTGTATTATATCTATTATGGCTATATTTTATACCTATATCTATTATATCTATTGTGTTTATATCTATTATGTCTGTGTTTTATAACTCTATCTATTATAACTATGTCAATATTTTATCCTGGATCTATTATATCTATTATGTCTATATTTTATACCTCTATTATATCTATAACGTCTACACTTCATACCTGTATCTATTATATCTATGATGTCTATATTTTTTACCTCTATTATATCGATAATACCTATATTTTATTTCAATATCAACTATATCTATTATGTCTATATATTATACCTCTATTTATTATATCTATTATATCTATTATGTCTATATTTATACCTCTATCTATTGTATCTATTATGTCTATATTTTTTACCTCTATTATATCTATTATGTCTATATTTTATACCTCTGTCTATTATATCTATTTTGTTGTTATTTTATACCTCTATCTATTATATCTATTATGTGCATAATTTATGCCTATATCTATTATATATTCTTTCGATATTTTATACCTATGTCTAATATATCT